>NC_016091.4:37096140-37200305 GCF_000004515.6 Glycine max
GTGAAAACATGGATGAAGTCGTAAGAAAATCAATATCAAAGAAAACATGGATGAAATCACAATTAAAAAGCACAACTACCTATCTTTCAGAGTCCTTTGGTTAATTTGTCTTGTCTCGTTATGTGGTGGGGTTTTGTTTAATAATGTTATACTTTTGCCTTCCAAAAAAAACTTATGACTAATCCTCTTTTCATTAATCCAATTTTGTATGTTATTGTATAAAAGATCATGGGTTCTCCACCTGCCTCCACTACTCCTCCTCCTCCTCCTCCTCCTTCTCCTCCTTCTCCTCCTCGTCCTCCTCCTACTTCAGGCGCATCGGCTTCGACGTCTGCCGTGAAGCGGACACGCAAAGCCTCACGCCTACGATCGTTGTCCACTAGACCACCTAGTGTTGAGAGACCAGTGGTGCATGTTGATCCTGCTACAGGGAAGGCCGACGGTCCCCACAAGAAGAAATTAAGAACATATTTGGGGATTGTGGCACGTGATAAGGTGGACATCACCTACGAGAACTGGAAGGAGGTCCCTACTGCTCAGAAGGACCTAATTTGGGAGGATATTCAGGTATTTCTCTTTTCTTATTTGATTGTGTGTAATTAATAGCCAAAAAATTTCATTATTGTAACAAATAAACTTTGTTTCATGTTGTCGGGCGGAATTTGATATCCCAGAGGCTTCTGACAATAGGACCAAAAGGAAGTTACTATAGACCGTGGGGGAGAGATGGAGGCAGTTTAAATCAAATATCACGAGGAAATGGGCCCTTGCAGCCGATCAGGACGGTGTCGAGGACACTGTCTGTGACAAATACGACATCAGCAAGGAAAAGTGGGCCCAGTTTTGCCAGACTCGCAGAGACCCTTCTTGGGAGGTATGTTTCTTTGTCATTTAAGTTGTTTTTCATATTAAACATGATGTTGTTATACTTCATTCTACCAATTTCAAACATTATTGTTTAATTTTTCCAGGATGTGCGCATCAAGGCACAGGCCATCCAGAAGCAGAATACTGCCCCCACGTTTTGTCTCGTGGGGGTTATGATTATTTGGAGTAGAAGCTCCTGGCTGAGAAGACCAAGAAGAAGATGCAGGAAGCTGCACAGTCAGGAAGCGTTGATGGCATCATCGACCCACCATCCCTGGTCAGACGCCACGTGAAGTGGAAGATGGCCCACATGAAGAAGACAGGGGAGATGACGACTGAGGTCGCAAAGGAAATCGCTGAGAGATTGTAAGTCATTTTCAACTAACCATTACAATTATGTTTGAATATTTTGAGAATGCCATGTACCACTGTGTGTTTTCTGTGCAGGATTCGTTTGAGGAGCAGGCCACACAGGGATCGTTCGTCCCCCATGGACGTCAGGATGTTCTGGCCGCTGCTATTGGACGTCCAGAGCACCCTGGACGTGTCCGTGCTGCTGGAGCCGGTGTCACCATCAAGCAATACTTTGGATCGGCTCCATGGACGTCCCGCAGCGCTTCCTCCCTGCCTCCTGACGAATTACAGCAGCTGACTCAGCAGATTAGGGACCAGCTAGAGGAGTCCATCACAGAGAAAGTGACGAGGCAGGTCATGGCATCCTTCAGCCAGCTTCAGTCACAGATGCAATCTCAGGGACCTCCTGAGCCTCTGGTTGGTCCTGGTCCCTCTGGTCCTCGGGTGAGCACAAAGGGGAGTTGTGTTGATCCCTCAAGAAACGATCCTGAGACGGGTGACTCTGATAGGTGCGGCTTGTACATAGAAGCAGATCCTGCCCGCCTGGTTGCCGTGGGGAGAGTTTATGAGGGATCCACTCTTGTTCATAACACTCCTTTGTTGTCTGGCCAAGTAAAGGTGAGTGTGGACGAGGTTAAAGATGCAGATGTTGCAGTTCCTGTACCCACTGCTGAGGTTTCCTTAGTGGGGCAGGCACTTCACACCTTCCTTGCTTGGCCGACACATCTGATCAAGTCTTTATCAAACCAGGTACTTATTGTTCTTACTATATGTTTCTTCTTTTTAAATTAATTCATTAAGCATGCCTCAAATTTGGCTATTTAACTTTGTTTCATGAACAGGTAGCTGTGTCTCCGCCAAAACCACCTCCGAAGCCCGATCCGGAGGTTGATGATCCGCTTTATCTGATGACATTGACCATCCCAAAGTTTTTCTTGAGGCCTTATCAGGTTAGATGGGATGCCACCGTGTTCGGGGTAGTTAATCCAGATTTCCCTCTGTACATAAAGCACGAAGACCTATCCGAAATCGCACACGGTGGTCAATGTCTCAGCATATCAGTGTTACAGTTGTGGATTCTGTAAGTCTTTATATAAAAGGCTTTTATTTACCTAAGTTATGGCTTTCAATTCATAAATATTTAACTTTGACTTAACATAAACAGGCATCTCACTGAAACATGTATGCGAGCGGGGAATTCTGATATCTATGGATTCCTCGAGCCTCAGTCCATTCAGAGGTCTGGGCAATCGCAGTTTGAATCTGAAAGTTACATAAAGAGTTGGATGCAGAGTTCACAACGCGATGTGTATCTTGGAGCCTACCTAAATGGGTAAGTCACAAAATAACCCATTTTAGGTTCCACTGCAGCGGACATTGGCAAATGGTGGTCATCCTGCCCAAGGAACACTTAGTTGTCTGGTTTTGTTCATTGCATAACAGGCCAGACAACTACCTTAAGGGGATTATTAATAGGTTAGTGTTCTTTTCAATACATTTGCATTGTAATACCTCAACGTACAACACCAGTTTTTAATTGTTACTCATATGGAATAGTGCTATCAAGGGTCTTGATGATGCTCCACAGCCTAAATCAAAGGCTCCTGCTAGGTGGATTGTCGTCAAGGTACGTCATTTACATAAAACTTCCACTTATATATATTTCTTTATGTGTCTGTAAACTAGTTGTTTAATTAATATCTAAATTTCATTATGTATTTAGTGTAATAGACAAAAAGGAACTACTGAGTGCGGCTACTATGTCATGCACTGGATGTCCACCATCATTTTAGGAAGTTTTAGAAATAATTGGGAAGCGGTAAGTTTATTTCAAACAAAATCGATTTATTTATAACTTGTATTACATTATTAACTTAATATGATTTATTTAATCATGTAGTATTTTAACGACCCTAGACCATTGGAGCCTGAGAGATTAAAAGCATTGCGGATCCAGTGGGTACAGTTTTATCTCCGAGTTAGAGATCAGGCCTAGGATTTAGGGACATTTTTTAACATTTTTGACATTTTCTATGTAACATGAACATTGAATTCATTTGTTGATTGTTCTTTATAATATATAAATCTGCTATTTGATGTTTATTATCATTAAAACTGCTTGAAAGCAGAATAAAATGTTTCTTTGCTGTGAATTAGGCCTCCTAAAATTGCATTTGACAAGTACAATTTTGGGTTTACTGTAAAAACAGAAAGTATATATAAAAAAAATATTTGAAAACAACATCGGTTATTAACAAAAACCGATGTTAATATCATTACCAACATCGGTTATAATACAAAACCGATGTTAACGTTTGTATATTAACATCGGTTTTTAGGGAATAACCGATGTCAGCGTTTGTATTTTAACATCAGTTATCTGTAGATAACCGATATCAACTAGTGTACATTAACATCGGTTAATTATAAATAACCGATGTGAATATTTGAATATTAACATCGGTTATTTATAATTAATCGATGTTATACACAAAGAACTACACCAAATAAGTGTATGCATCATCAACGTTGACATCGGTTTCCTAGAAAAACCGATGTTAAGGGCATATATTAACATCGGTTTTTCTTGAAAACCGATGTTAAACTAACATATTAACATCGGTTTTATTGGAAAACCGATGTCAACGTTCATCATGGGTACACTTTTTTTGCTGTTGTTCATTGTGTTTAATATCGGTTATTTAGAGAACCGATGTTGTCATATGTATGTTAACATCGGTTCTCCAAAACCGATGTTAACATTCATACATTCAACATCGTCACTTTCAACATCGATTTTAAAACCGATGTAGAATGTTCTAAATAACCGATGTTGAAAGTGTATTTTCTAATAGTGAATAAAACTAAAAATACATAACCCAATAAAAAATATAAAAAAATTTAAAAAAGATTTAAACAATTAAAATGGAAGACAAAAAGGGTTGAGTGAAAATGACAAAGAGCTCACCCTCGGTGAGATCAAAGAAGATGCCATTGACAAACACATGAGCAAAATCATTGTACTTGATGTAAATCAACTTGGAGTGGCCAAAGTGTTGGCTTCCATAACCAAAAAGAGGAGCAACAAAAAGGCTCACAAGATGAAGATGATTTTGTTAACCACCTGTGAGCTTCACTACTAGAAAATCATGGATTAACGATCGAAACTTATTGGCTACAAACTGCGACGATTTGCTCATTGATAACAATATTCGTCATTTGCATAAAACAACAACCTTTTTTGTGACCAGATTTTTTAGTGGTAATACCTATTGCTAATACAATCACAATGTGGTTTAAATTTTGAAAATTATTTTATGGAAATTCTAGAGACTGATTTTGAGACCTAATTTTCAATAACTCATTGACCAAGTGCATTTCAATCCCTAATAGTGTTAAAGATGTTAGAAATAATGCTAATTTTTTTCTTGTTTGTTGATTAGGAACACATTTCTATTGCTTAGCAACCAAATTAGTTTTGGTCGCTATTTTTTCGAAATAAATTTCAAAATAGCCACCAAACCTCGTTACAAATACATATTTTTCATATAACATAAATAAGTCTCACCTTATGGATTCCTATGTTGTAAATATAAATATCTAATGTTTTAAATTATAAATGATAACTTCTATGCGTGATAGCTTCTATGCGTGCACTATTTTTTATTCTTCCATCTTTCTAATTTTAATGATTTTCTATATGAAATAAGGTGCATCTAGAATACGGAACCTTTTTTTTATGTCTATAGATGTTTGTTGATAGGTTGAGATAAAGTGATTGTAACACCACAATTTTCTCATCTAATAATTTTAAAAGTGATTAAAATTAATCAAAGAGAAAATTAAATTTATTTAATCAAGAAAATTTAATTAAATTTTTTTGTATCATTTTATGTGATACTCGGTGAGCTTCCAATTAAGTTGTAATATTAATTGTGCACTCCCCTGGACCCAATAAAAAACACTTGTTAACTTACCTTTAAACAAAAATGTCTAGAAAAAATAGGATAACTCTCTGTATGCAAGAAAAAGCACCGGAGAGGTTTTGAAGTTGCAAAGATGAAAGCGTTTTTTTGGTGCTTCCCTGAAATGAGAAAACGTGAAAATAAGAGAGAATCTAAAACAAAAGTGAAAAAATAAATAACAATTTTGGATGGCTTGGAAGTCTAGCTTTTAACATGCCATTACCCAATTTCTAATTCCAAAAATCTACCTATCATTTATACCCCTTAATTACCTATGAAATCTACAACACCCTGGACAATTTTGATATACCATACAAAGTTGATAAAAAAACCAAAG
This sequence comes from Glycine max, assembly GCF_000004515.6. Lineage (NCBI taxonomy): Eukaryota > Viridiplantae > Streptophyta > Magnoliopsida > Fabales > Fabaceae > Glycine > Glycine max. The sequence continues at coordinate 37,101,664 of NC_016091.4, forward strand.
GATAAAGGAGGGACATGCAACAACAAATCCTTGTGTAAGAGTGAGCTGGAAAAACAAAGTATATATTAAGCACTGTTTAATTATCACTTAAAATTAAACATACAACAATGTAAAAATGAGTTGAACCAAAATTTTTTAAGCCCTCTTTCTTTAGCAATAAATTCAACTTTCACCATGATATTCTATCTAACTTACAATGTTAACTGAAAATAAAATATTTCCTAATCTTTTATTTGAGAGAGAAATCCAATTCAATACAATCGATTGAAATAAAAAGCTGTCAGATGTTTCTAAAAAAATCGGCAAGTTAAAAAAAAATGATGATGATGATAGGCAATAGGATACACACAAATGAATGCATTTAATTTGACTGAAGGAAAGAGTTTAATCCAAAGTTTTCCTTTTTCTATCTGATGGATTGAGATGAACGATAAAAAAGAGTCTAATCCAAAGCTTCCTGCAAGTAAAAAAGAGACAATGATGATACATTTGGTTAAGCTGTTAAAAATATGAAAGGACTCAAAAATATGATACCCACAAATGAATGAAGTTGAATGAAGAAAAGAATTTAAACCAAAGCTTTGCTTTTGATCTCCTACAGATTGAGATAAATGAAGAAAAATTCAAAGCTTCCCTTCACCGATCCGAATGACTAAGATGAATGAAGAAAAGTCCAAAGCTTCCTTTTTCCTCTCCAACAAACTGAGATGACTGAAGAAAAGAGTTTAGTCCAAACCTTCCATGTTCTTCTCCCACAAACTGAGAAATATTGTAGCATGGGAGTTGTTGCGACTAGTTTAAACAATCTTAATGTTGGATTTTAAATAACCTCTCCCCTTGTAAAATAAAAGAAATAAATTATAGATTTCCATACGCTAGGCTGATGAAATTCACTCAACCTTTCATCCTTTCATAAACCATAATAAACCCAAAAAACAAATTAGAAATTAGAGAAAGTGAAAAGTTAAAAATGGACAAACTTACCTAAGTTAAAGAGAAATATCCTTTAACGGTCCGAGAAACATCATGACAATTAAGAATCCTTTGTAGAATTCGAAACCTACAATAGAGCCCTTCAACCCCAATTTAAAATCACTAACACTAATAAAGAAATCATCACCACTTTATATATATAATTCCTTAACTAATTGTAAATTGTAGCAGAGTATCACTATGTTTTTTTAATTATCAACATAGAGTGTCCCTATAAACCTGCCCAGGATTGGTACCACCAAGCTCCTTCAAAGTAAGGTCATACTCATGCATAACCCGAATGGTCATGTTCCCTTTGGGTGCACCACCACCGCAGAACACCAAAGTCTTCTTCATTCCAATCTAATTCGTCCCATAGTTGATTTTCCATTCCTTCATAGTTGTCTTCCAATACCCATTATTTATATCTTATTCAATCGATGCCTGTTTGGATACTTTCGATCCTATGGATAGAAGAAGAACCACTTTGGATCCTTGGTCTGTATCACCGATAAACCTAAAATACACAACCCAATAAATAATATAAAAAATGATTTAATCAATTGAAATGGAAGCGAAAAGGATTTTACTGAGAAAAACGGCAAAGAGGTCACCCCGGCGAGACCAAAGAAAATACCACTGACAAACACATAAGCGAGATCTTTGTATATGTAAATCAAATTGGAGTGGCCCGAAACGATTTTGGCATCGGTAATCAAAATGAGGAGCAACAGGATAAATGGATGAAGACAATTTCGCTAACCACTTGCGAGCTTCACTATCAGAAAATCATGGATTAGCGATTGAAAATTATTGGTCACAGACTGAGGCGATCTAACCTTGATAGAAAGATTTGCCAGTTGCGCAAAACAACAACCAAATTTTTTAGTGACAATACTTCTTGTCGCTAACGCGGTCACACTGTGATTTAAATATTGAAAATTGTTTAAGGAAATTCTAACGATTGATTTTGAGCCCTAATTTTCAATAACTCAGTGATCGACTATATTTTAGTCCCTAATAGTGTCAATGATATCAGAAATAACACTAATTTTTTCTCTAGTTAACAACACATTTCTATTTCTTAGTGATCAGATCAATTTTAGGTGTTATTTTACCCGAAATAAATTTCAAAGTAGCTACCGAAATGGATTTCCATCTCAAGAAGGCTTTCAGAATGTACGTACTATTTTAGTGACCAAAATTAATTCATTTGCCATTTTAATATTAACATTCCATTATTACTAATATTTAATTATTAATATTAATAATATTGTAAGTATTTCATATATAATTAAAAATATAAATAATAACATAATAATAATAAAATAATTTAGGATGTGATTTTTTTTACAAAAAAAATTACAATTGTTTAGAAGTCATAATATAATTGTCTTACAACATAGTTTTCTTTGCTTTTTTTAAAAAAATAAAGACGCTTTACACGCTGACATCTTAATAGCGGTGAAAAATGCTATTTAAACCTCTTTGAGACCAAAAGGTGGTGCATTTTCAAATTAGAAGAACTGAAATGGGTTCGTTATGGGTGTGATTGAATGCACATGTGTTTGTGATGTTTGTGTTCATCATTTATTTTTTATTGTGAGAATGGAGGAAAGGAAAACCTTCTACGATGGGATTGTATGTGATTGAAAATGATGTCGAAGCGATATGCACAAGATCAAGGATTTATTTATGTAATGTATCTTTAACTCTATTTTTTCATATTAAACTCTGATATTATTTTATACTAAGTTTTTATAATTTAGTAATATAAGAAGGAAATAGGTTATATCCTGTATGGTATTACACCTTAAACCTCCTAATATTTTATAGCACTCGTCTAATCTATTACCCACATAAACAAAATACAATTAAATAGATAAAAATATTCTTATAAATTTCTCACCTAAATTTAAAGCTCTTAAATAGTAAATTCTACTAAGCTAAAGCTTCATATTACATCAAATAGTCTTGAGTAAATTTTCTAACTTATAAATTTGACATACTAATATCATCATATTCAAACATATTTTGACCCCTAAGAAAATTCTTACCTCAAGAAAGAATTATTAATCTCATCCTCTTCATAGGTTAGACACTGATAGATTTTAAAAAATATTGTACACTTGTTTGATCTAATTTGAGGTAACTTTGAATAAATTTAGTTTTGTAACCATTTCAATGTATTAGTTGAATCAATTCACCAATGGAAAAGGTCCCTTGAGTCTTTTACTGTATATTAACAGTTATTACTATAGTGTAACATATAGTAATAACTGTTAAACTTGGGTATGATTCCTTGACACTTTCTAAACTTTAAACTTGGGTATGAATTTGGAACATATTACAAGCTAATTAATAAGATGAATAAAGAAGACTTCTTTTGGTATTGAAGAAACATTACATATATGATCATTATTTTACCATAGCCACATTGAAGTATTTATTCACAAGAGAATACAATTACTAGACACCTCCTCTTTTAATGGGGATGGCTTGCTTCTCTACATAGGAAAAATAGTAAAAGAAAATTGTTAAAAAAAAATGGGCATTATTGTTGTTGCTCATTCTAGGCTGCACAAGTAGGAGCTTTTCCTGTTATTGTGGGCTTGACATTAGCACATTTAGCTGTTGCTGCAGCTCCATTGAATGTGAGATCAATATCAGCCATCTCTACACCCTCACATGGTACACCACTACTACAAACAAGAACCACCCCTTCTTGACTTCCTGAAGTGCCCTTAATGTTCTTGAAGGAAACCTTGCTTATCTTGATTTTTGACGGATTCTATGCCATCATAAGAACAAAAAATGGAATAAAAATCAGTCTTTTAAATCAATTTAGTGTATGAACTATAGTCACTAAAATAATATCATCATCCTATACATTAATGGATAACGAATTAAATACCTGCTTGGAGCATTGGTTCCAAGGACAATACTCTTGGTCAATGATGATAGGGTTCGTAACATTATTCATGGTAAGATCTTCAAAATGCATATCAGTAATTGTAATTGCTCCTGGCGTGTTAGGCCAAGTCTTAATTCTCACACCGTTATCTGTTCCATTCAAAGTGCAGTTCTTAACTAGAAAACCTGCAACAGGCTCTTCAGAATCATACTTCCCAAGGCTTCCAACACTAATGCCATGACCAGGTCCACAATTCACATTTTGGACAGTTATATTTTTGCAACCATCACCCAATGAGACACAGTCATCTCCGGTAGCAATGTTTGTGTTAAGAATCTTCACATCTGTGGATCTTCCAATGTGGATTCCGTCGGTGTTGGGGCTATCTTTTGGTGCACTAACTTTAAACCCATCAAATGTGAAATTGTTGCACCCCAAAACATTCACATGAAAGTTTTTGCTATCCTTGGAAGTAATGTCACGGACAATTGAATTATTGAGGAAATTAAAACCAAAATTCTGTTGACATTTGAGAAATAAAGCATAAAAGGGAGTTAAATTTGTGTTAGAAGGCACAAGATATTTTTAATTTCAATATTAATACTTATTTACCATGCAAAGCATCTTGCAGTCCTTGTTTGTTGTACAATCATTTTGTTTCCAAGCAGTTGCCCCTTGACCATCAAAAACACCTTTACCCGACAGGGTGAAAGAGTTAACATATTGAACAACAAACCATTGATGAGCCGCCTTAAGGTCAGTTGGGTTTGTAGGTGCTTGAATTGTTCCATCAACTTGAACCTCAATAGGAGCCTTGCAAGGACCTTTGACATCAACTGCACCCATTTGGTATGTGCCAGCTGGAATCACAATTTTGACAGCAGTTGGTGATGCACATGCTTGAGTCCAGGCACTTAAGAAAGCCTTTAGAATATGCAAATCACAAATCAATTAAAAAGAAGTGATAATAGTTAAAAAGATCCTACCTTTGAGACTACCCCTATTTTTTTTTTATCAAATGTTGAAATGAATTTTTTTTTCAATGTTACACGTTGATACCTGGCCTATATTTGTATTTGGTTTTCCTCCAAATCTTGATATGTCAAGATCCCCCTGTTGTGCAAAACCAAAGTCAAGTAGAAATAAAGAGAAAAATATTGTGATTATAGTGAACTTCATATTGTTTTTCTTTTTCTTTTTGTTACACTGTTTTTGCACTTCTCATGAATGAATTGATTCTGGAGTATGATTGGATTATATTTATATTAGAGTAGCAAGGCTTGAAGACCATAAACATTATTAACAACTATTATCTAATTATATCTTTCCTTTTTTAGTTGTCTGGTTGATATTTTTTCCCACTTTTAACAAATAATTTTGCATCACTCGTTAATAACCTATTATTATATTTGCCAAAAATTTAATTATTTATAAAAATTCTATTTAATTTCACTATAGATGATTTAATTTGATTTGGAAAAATATCATGTTTAGAAAGCATTATACAAATTGAGGATAAAAGATATCCAAAAATTATCTTTTACAAAAATTGAAAAAAATATTCCTTTTAATTATTGACTATCAAAAAAATAAAAAAAAGGTTATGAGATTTATATTAATTGAAATATATTAAAAATAATTCATATATATATATATATATATATATATATATATATATATATTATTTTATCCCTTTCTTTACAGAAAATGATAAAAGATCAACATTTAGAATGCGTAACGATCAATTTTAGTAAACTTCAGCATATTGAAATAAACTATTTAAATTAGAAATTTTATACAATAACTCATTTTTAAAAAAAAATTACAAATACATATTTTCCATATAATGTAAATAAGTCTCATCTTTTGGATTCTTATGTTATAAATATAAATACCTTATTTTTAAATTATAAATGATAACTTCAATGCGTACTATTTTTCATTCTTCCATCTTTCAAATTATAATAATTTTCTATATGAAATAAGGTGTACCTAGAATATGGAACCTTTTTTTTTGTTTCTATAGATGTTTGTTGACATGTGGAGACAATGAGATTGTAACACCACAATTTTCTAATATAATAACTTTAAAAGGGATTAAAATTAATCAAATAGAAAATTAAATTTGACTTAATTAAGAAAATATAATTAAAACATTTTGTCTCATTTTATGTGATAACTTTCGGGGAGCCTCTAATTAAGTTGTAATATTAATTGTGCTAAGATGAAAAAAAAACATGAACAAGAGAGAATAAAAAAAAACACTTGTTAACTTTTCTTTAAACAACAAAGTCTAGAAATAAAAAAAAAAGGGATATTGAAGCTGCTAAAATGAAACTGTTTTTGCTGCTTCTCTGAAAAGGGAAAACATGAACAAGAGAGAATTTGAAACAAAAGTAAAAAAGTAAACAATTTTGAGATGGTTTGGTGATGCATAAAAATAGTTCTAACACAATGATAAGTGTGTCTTACCGAGTGGTAACATTGGACTAAAAGTCTGATTGTCAAACCCCAAAAACCAAAAATATTAAACAAAACATTTGAGATGATTAAAAAGAAGATTTAAGTATTTTTGTGCATTTTGGTTTTTAAAAGAAAACAATAAATAATTGCAAAAGAGATATTTAAGTGATAGTAAAATGACAACGGATTATGATTCACTAGTACTATTTTTTCCCTAATCTCAATTCTAATGAAGTTCTTTCTACAATTAACTACCGATTTCCAATGTCAACCAAAGCTTATGATCAAGGTCAAAGGATGTTGTTTGCTTTAAATCTATACTCCAATGATCCTAGATATACCAATTTAAGTCAAGTCAAAAGATATAATCAATTCCAGGGATGATCAATTAAAGATTAACTAATTTATCTGAGATTTTCCAAAGAGTTTGATCATGCATTATTCTCTACCTAGGTCTACCAAACATAAACAAATGATCACCACAATACATTTGATTAAGCATATGATTGATCAATTTCCAATTAAACAATAATAAAAAGGTAGATAATTAATTAATATAAAAATACTAAGGAATTTCATTAAAAAAATAAAGGATTACAATTAGAAAGTTACATCATATCCCTTAGACTAAGGTGACTAGCTATTTATGGTCAAAGCAAAAATATAAAGCCTATAAGAAATTAGCTTAGACATACCACAAGGGAAGAATGATGATCGTGATCCATCCTTAGGGTGCTGCCTTCACCTTGCAGCTCTCAAAACCCTCTAAAGTGCTTTTTAATTCGAAAATATGATAAAAAAGTATTTTTACAAATTTTAAAGCCCTTAGTTATAGCTTCCTAAGATAACAAACTCACCAGAAGCGCACTATGGCCATGCTAAAATCAACCATGGCCATAGTAAAAAACTGTTGACGCTAAAGCTTTGTAGCATGATCAATTGACTAAGATTGTCATGATGTGACTACAATCATAGTGAGTTTACTACGATCATTGCTGGAATGCTGACATTATTTGTAGATGGGCATTGTCATTTTACCATGGTTGTTATGCTCACCATGGTCGTGTTGCATGCACTATGACTGTGGTCAAGTGACAGAGACTTCAAATCTTCAGGTAAAAGTGCAAATTTCCACTTTTTTCACTTAATTTAAAAGTTATATATATTTTTGCGAGACAAAACTAGAATCCAAACATGAGTTTTTCCAAGAAAATGCATGCAAATGGTACAAAAACTCACAAAATATCACCCTAGAAGTGGTTTATCAACCTCCTCACACTTGAGCATTACTTGTCCTCAAGAAATTGTTCTAGTTCTCTAATCTAAACAAATTCTCCCAAGTCAAAACTCATGTATCAAAAATCCCCATTTACTCAAAAAGTAAATACTCACACAATGGGACATAAAAAATTTAGTCAAGAATCCATTAGGCTTATAATTAACATGCAAATAGTCTTAAAATAGCTTTGAGTTCACTTTTCTCACCATCTCTCAGTGTTACACAGGTAGAAAATTACACTCAAAATCACAATTCAATTAATAAGTTCAAAACTTTGTAAATAAATCAACTCAACTCAGATAAATCACAAAAGTTCAGAATAAGTGAGACATATTAGGATGTAATCGGGGCAGACATGTAATGTAAGATAGTTACCGAAAGAAATAGGTTAACAACGGGCTTCACTTCATCATATGAATACACTGATAAATAAGGGGAACTTTAACATTCATTTTTTGCATCTTTCTTTTCATTTAAACTTGTGATCAAATTTTCCTTCTTCTTTTTATTGTCGTCGGGGTAATTTTTTTTTTTACATAACCACTTTTTTTTCTTTGATTTCACTAGAGAGAAGGACATAGGATTTATTCACTGGGACAACTTACAACGTACATTAGTTCCCCCATTTTCCGCACATCAAAAATTCACATAATATAGTTCAAGAACTAGAAAGAAATAATCATTTTGACTCAAAGTGATCAACTAGTGGAAAAATTTATCAAAACAATTCACAGGTCTCAAGAAAACCTATCATTGTCTCATCTTTTCAGAAAATTTAGAATCCATTCAAGGATATGCATGTCAAAATAGAGAATATAACAATTCTAATGAAAGGATCAATTCACCCAAACTAAGAGAATCAAGGCTCAATAGTCGCATTTCAGAGAGTAGCTCTAAGAACGGTCCATAGTCATGCTATGTTCCCTCCCAAAGAAAACTCCAATTACCCCAATACACACACACAATTTATTTATTTATTATCAAGTGAATAACTGAAAACACAAAATTCTAAACCCAAGAGATTTTCACAATACTAGAACTTGAACAATGCAAGAGATCACATATATGACTGAGAGCTCAAAGTTGGGGGAGCAATGATCCCCACTTTGTCTAACTTTAAAACCAAGTTTTTTGTTGATGTAGAAATCCATTTAGAACAAAAAAAATGTATGCATCTCAATATTTTCAAATGCAAGGAACTCAATTTTGAACTCAAAATTTCCTAAAGCCACTCCCTATTTGGTCCTGAAACTGAACTGCCCTGTACCTAGTAATAAAATTTCACAAAACTTGTTTTTTTAATTTCCAAGAGTTGTAGAAATACATTTTATGTAAACTTTATATCAAATCCTATATTTTCAAATATGAGGAATTCACTTTCATGGTCAAAATCTATAGAAACAGAGCCTATGCAGTTCGTGCAAAACATAGTAGATTTTACCAAAAAAGAGTAAAACTTGAAATTTTGATTCCAAGAGCCATTCTAACTCAAATAGGATGTATTTTATGTCTAACCCTAGGTTTCTAGAGATAGTAAGTTCAATTTTGAGGTCCATAATCATAGATTTCATTGAAAACTTCAAAATTTTTTAAAACAGAGGAATATGCATACATAACTTGCCCTAACTTAAAATTTCATTTCCAAATGCTATACAACTGCAAATAAGATATATCATGTATGCTTTCCTAGATTTTTGGGGTCAAGAAACTCATTTTAGAACCCAAAATTCACAAATATAGCATGTATAAATCACAGGGTCACAACACAAAATTCGAATTACAAACAAAAGCACATCATAAATGAAGTTTAACTTCTCATACAAAGCATGGGTTCTAAGTGATCAAGTACTCCTTGCTTACCTCTTGGTTGACACAAAGAAGAAAAGAAATGAGTATGGGGTGAGTTGATTCTTTGAGTATCTCCTAGGATTATTGTCATGAAAATGAAACAAATGAGAGATGTGAGGATCCTAATGAGTAGAGAAGAGAAGAATGAAGAAGAGCATGAGAAAAGGGTTGAAAAACTCACCTAAGACCTTTCACTTTACCCCACAACTCACACCAAGCAAGAAGGAAGAAAAAAAGAAGAAGCTATGCTCTCTCTCTCTCTTATATATAGAAGGCTCTAGGTTTAGGAGATGATGACCCACTTGTGGGTCCTCTAGGTTTTTCCTTTTTTTTAGTTCTCCTAACTTCTCTTAATGACTTAGTCTTCTACGTAGTTTATTAATTAAATTGTAACTTCTAAGTTGATCCTAGAGTAGTCAATTCATTTATCAACCTAAATCTCTCATTTTAACCTAAAAATCCTTTATTTACAAAATTGTCATTAATGAGGAATTTCCTTACTTTAACTTTTAGATTGTAGTTGACTTTTGTTGACTGAAGATTTGACCAAGGGTTTTGTACTTCTAAACCACTTTTTCCTAGACTCAACACTCTAAATCTAGGTCACTAGACTATCCTATGATGATCCCATCTCTTATATAAATCATTTCACTAAAGATAATGTTATTATATTGCATATCAAAACAAACACAAGCTATTACTACTCTAAACTTCTTAATGTAGAAAATTGGGGTGTTACAATGATATCACACTTTGCCACATCATCATATACACATCCAATCAAACAAAAATATTTCCAAACATCAACACAATAATAATTTTAAGAATCATACTATAATAACATTATAATATCAAAATTATTAATTTACAATATACTTGATAAGTGTCATATTTCAATTATTTTTGGGATTAAAATGTTAGCACTTATCTTTACATTGTAATAATTCTCTTATAAACTTTCCTTAAACCTAGTTGTTTTATATATATTGTATAATTTACTAATTTTTTTGTTTAAATATGGAAAATTCATCCATGATTCTGTAGGTTTTGATGATTGTTTGTTAGTTCCAGAAACCAAGTCAAAAGGAAGGTCAAAATTGTCATTTTCCAATATTTCAGACATCCATTCGCCATGGTTAGCAACCAGTTCACTTGGGCTAATCAAGTTTCTTTAGGCATAAGTAATTAACACGCTTGGGCGAGCTACAATTTGCCTAGGCGAATTGCTGCCTTCAACGCTAAGTAAGAAATTTGCTTGGGTGAGTTTAGCTCGCCTAGGCAAATTTGTTTGCACCTCTTGGCTCTTTTTTATAAATAGTCATGCAAATAAAGAAGAAAAACACATCAAAAAGTAGAGAGAGAAAAATGTGAGAAACACTAGAAGGAAGAAGGAAGCACAAATTAGAGCTCGGGCGCTGTAGAGTTGTGACCATGGATCGCATCCTTCGTCATTTCTCTTGTTAGTCTTGTACTTTACACAATGATTGGTTAGTTTCTCCAAAGGATTAGATGTAATCTTTGTACCCATACGTATCTCTTTTTATATTATATATGTATGAATCTTTTCTACTCATTATTGGTGATTCCATTCTGTTTGTAATGCTTGATTCTATTTGATCACTACTTTTATGAAATTGGATTTTAATTTTGATTGAGAAGTACTCTTAGAATTTGCACTGAATGAAGTTACTCTTTACGTTACATTGCTAGGAATAGAACATAACATTTTGATTGCAAATAGCATGAGATTATGATCGTAATGCCAAGATATTTACTTTATATGTGAGGGATCGATATTCGATAAATATATTCTTAGGATTCACGAGTACGAGGAATCGATTCGGGACAACTTAATGTGTGCATTAGTAATGTTAGAAAATGATTCATATATGTTAATCTTATTAGCATACTGAGAGTATGAACGATGAAATTCATTCCTACATTTTTCTTGAATTAATTAAATTCATTATTATTGTTTTCGTAATTTTATGCATTTCTGACGCACTAAATTCCGTTATTTCTATTATTCTATTACTTTAGTTATTTTTCGTCAGTTAAATAAACCCATGATATTTTGATTAGACTTGTACATAACTATTGAACTAATAACCCTTATTCGAAGGAATTGAGTAACTCAAGTCCCTATGGAGAGAATCTCTTTTTATAAATCAGTAACCTATGACAACATTGGTACGCTTGTCAAAAATCTAACAATACTGTACACATATAAACACATATATAACAACAAAAATATAAGAAAGTATTAAAAGTAAAAATAAAAGTACCAAAAGTAAAAAGAATATAACATTTAAATACATATTAACGTTAATATCATGAATCAAAGATAAAGTCTTAAAGTTGAAAAAAAAACAATTTCTATACAAAGTTAATTCAAATTGAAAACTCTGATCTTATTAATTTTAAAGTAAATAGTGCCACTTTTTGTACTTTGTTTCTAACGGCCAAGATAAATATATAATATAAAATATTAGGAGTTGCCATAAGAAATGAAATCCCAAAGCCAAGCAAGGATACAACAAAAGGTGCTTTGTACGATAACAAAACTTAGAGGCCAGGTACTATTACAAGCACACAGCACAAACCATAACAAATCTGTAAAAACCTACCCAGCACGAAAATCACACCTTAGAAAAAAATAGCCATCATAACAGAATCCACTGTAGGCTTATATGAAAGCACCGTAAGCCCTTTCTCTCGTGTATAAAGTTACCTATTTCAAAACATAATATACAAATGGACTATTATATATAATACGTGCAGGAAGCATCGTGGTTCTTAAATATAGAAAAAATTGAACGCGGTTGAAATATGTGAATAGAATTCATGTGTCAGTTTCAAAGAATCGCAGTGTGCCAATTTCAAAGAACTACATCAACACAATATTTTCTTATCAATATCTATATAACTATGTAATCCAGGACAAGCCGAAACATTAAAAAAAATTTCCCTTCCAAGTCAATATTCGTGTCCGAATGATAGCAAGTGCTTTTGTGAAAAAAAAAATGATAAGATATCCCGACAATATAATAATCGAAGCAAGGAAAATTTACGTGATGGAAATCTTATCAAGTATATATGAATGACTAAATATTTCATAAAAAGGAAAAACAAAAAAATCATAGTCTCACTTTCCCCTTACCTTGAAAAAAAGAAAACATAGAGAAGAGGCACTATTCCAACTTTGACTCACGATTTCGACGGAACTCCCTTCGAAGACTCTACAATGACGAAGGTTCTAAGAGTAGAGAAGAAGGAGAAAGAAGTTAGGTTTTCTTTAGGGAGAGAATGAGACTTAAGCTTATGCTAATTAATGAGAAAAACTCACTAACACAACCCCAAAACTCACTTAAACATGCTCAAGCCCTTATTATTATTATTATTATTAACATAATTTTTTTTAATAATAACAATAAATAATATTTATTTATTCATTTAATTATAAAGAAAACATTTTCACAATGCAAAATAATCTTATATAATAAATAAATATATAAAACAAATATCTGGGTGTTATAGTCCGTGTGTGTTTGTTATGATGATTGTGTATGATGGGAATTTGTGATAGGTGATGCCAACAATGGTTTACGTGGTGTATGATGTTTATGACTCCTGATGATGAATGGTGATGGAACTATGTTGCTGTTGACGGTTTGAGGAATATGTTTTAAGGTTGCTATATATAGTAATTGAGATAGACTATTTGAAAAGTAATAAGATTTTATCAAACTCACTTTGATTATGGCTGGGAATCAATTGGCATTTGTTGAAAGCGCATTTATTGGCAAACCTTCACTTTCTTGTGGTCTGAATTATCCATTTTGGAAAGTTTGTATTAAAATCTTTATGGAGTTTATTAATAGAGGCATTTGGAAAGCTATGGTAAATGGCTATTCAATTCCAACTGATGTTGTTGATGACAAAATTGTATAGAAACCTTTTGAATCTTGGACTGTAGAGGAAATTAGAAGAGGATGATATGATTTTAAGACTATGAATATCATTCAGTCTTCTTTAAATTCTAATGAATTTTTCAGGGTATTGGCGTGTACAGACTAAGGAAATGTGGTATCTTATTCAAGTCACTCATGAAGAAACTCCAAAAGTAAGGAGATTAACAAATAACTCTTTTTATTCAAGAGTATGAGACTTTTAGGATGAAACAAGGACAAAATAAAGCAGATGTCCAAAGGAGATTTACTCAAATGGTGAATCATCTTAAAGGCCGGGGGAAGGTATTTGAAGAGGAGGATCTGAAAGTAAAGGTTTCATAAGCCTTACTAAGAATCTTATCTTGCATTATAGGACTAAACATATTGAGATTAGGCACCACTTCATTAGGGACCACATTCAAAAGGGTGATTGTGATAAATTTTGTTGATAGAGACTCAAAACTAGCTAATATCTTTACCAAACCTCTTCCTAGATATAGTTTCTACCATCTTCATAATGAGCTTGCCATTTTAAGTGAGTCTAATCTCATTGGAGCCAATATGGGAACCTACATTCATTCTCATGTACACATTTCTTTGCATTTGTATGTTTTCATTGTGCATAATTGTTTGATTGTTTGTTTTTGTGTGCATTTAGAAAGCATTAAATTTTGTTTTAGCATATTTTTTGTAAATTTTTTCCATTGGCATGCATTATAATCGATTTCAGTAATCTTGTAATTAATTAATTCAAGTATGAGGCTGCTACTCTGGATTTCTAGGAAGTTGTAATCGATTAAATTACGTCTAGAGGCTTTAGGATTCAATATGGGTAAGTCGTAATTGATTATGACCACATCATAATCGATTATGAGAGTGAATCACATTTGTTAGAAACAAAAACATGAATGCTCTATTCTTTAAGTTCCCCTTCTCCTAAACCTAAACCTTATTTCACTCCCTCCTAGCTCAATCGCAAACCTAAGAGACCAACACTCACCCCATTTCCTATTCTCTCACCTCTCTAATCCCTCAATTTCACCATGTTTTAACCACAAAAAGTCAAACACATCAAGAGGGTCACCACTAAGTTTTCCCCTTTTGACCTCCAATCCTCAGAAGGAGAAGAAATCAAAGCCCATTAAGGAAAACTCGAAGAAGAAAAGGAAGGAAACAACTGGGTCATAGTTTGAGAGAGAAATCAACTAAATGTTCTCACTCTCCTTAACCTGCACCGTGGTTTGCAGAGGAGCACTATGGAGATGTCTACCAGTTTAACTACCTAAAGAAGGACTCGATTCAACCTAAATTTATGAACCTAGCTTGGTTGAAGGTACAACACTTTGTCTTCCCTAAGGTTTTGGAGTACCACGGCCTGCAGAAGCTTGTGGTGATTTAGGATACATTTTACCCTGAGCTTGTGAAGGTGTTCTACAAGACTATTTTCATTAATGGTGAGAGAGATTATTTGTGTGCTATTGTGAAGGGAAAATTTATAACCATGAGCCATGATTTGTGGAAAGAAATTGATGGCCTATCAGATGAAGGGATGATAACTAATGAGAAGGGACTCCAAGATGTAGGAGTGAAGTTCAACAAACTGGCCACCTACAAGATCATGATGAAGAATCCTAAAGAGGCACCAAAAGGAAAGACATAGGACAGGTTTGGGTCTGGAGCACTAAAGATGGAAGCAAGGTTGTTAGCCTATGTGATTGCATAGATTATCACTCCGAAGGGGAGCAATCATGCTCAATTGACTAAAAAGGATCTTCTCCTTATCTATCTAATGCAGAGGACTATGAAGATTAACTGGGTAAATATAGTCATGGAAAACATGTTGAAGACCAAACAAATTGGGACTTTCCAATGCCCTTGTGTAGTTCTCATCTCAAGGATTCTAGACCACTTCAAGGTGGATGTCACCAATGAGATAGAAAACTTTGTGGAACTTGAGTATGAGTTGAAGATTAAGGTGTTGAAGCAGATGAGATACATTGAAGTTGATGATGGAAGTGGCTGGATTGAGAAGCTCAAGGACACCCCAATTGAGGACACTGAAGAAAAGCCCATGACTCTGCTTGAGATGATGATGATGATGATGGCAAAGATGGACAAATTGCTGATGATTCATTAGGAGGAGTACTAAGAGCTCAAATACAATTTTGAGAGTACCTTAAAGAGGCTAGATGTTATAGGGGCACCACATGCATATGACCTTTGATATCCTTAGTTATCCTTGTCAAGGATAGAAAGAAAGCCTTGCTAGGTCTGGATGACCATGCCTCTCATCCAACCTAGATTTTGATGTATAACATAAGTATAAATTATTTATATTCTAATGATTTTTTTACAAGTGGGTAGGATTATTATGTTAAAGGAGTATCATCCACGTTTATAGAAAGTGTGCTTTGTTTTAACTTAGCATCCAACATGCTATATTCAGTGAGTGCTCACTCTTGTGCATAACAATAAACACGCTATCATAAGCTAATGCTTGAATTTACGACAAAGACAGTATAGAAGAGAATGGAAGGCTTGCATGGAATTTTCTCTTGAAGGTCACTTTTAGAGTGGACAAAAAGCTCATGGCGTTGTCTGTACTTCATATAAATTCTCCTCATTCAGAGCTTGACACATTGTCGCAACCTACCCTTCGGCGGGAGGGCGACGCGTGACTCGCGGGATGCGTGTTCCACGAAAGGAATACGCGCGGAGTCGCCACCAACGTTTATTTGAGGAAAACGTCGGAAAAACCGGAAAAGACGCGATCTACGAACTTTTAAGTGAAAGGTTCGGGAGTTGTATTTACGCACGGGGAAGGTATTAGCACCCCACACGTCCGTCACAAGGGACGGCAGCCTTTAATCGAATGTGCAAACATGACTTTGATTTTTACGTTCCCTTTTATGTCCTTATATCCTTTATACCCTTTTTTATATTTTTCTCTTTTTGTGGTCGACAAGGGTGTTTCCCTTTGCTCCTACGTATTCCTCAATTGCGATGAGGAAATCAGACCTACGTAGTTCTTTCTTATGCGTGAATCAAGTGATTTTTTTTTACTTGAAAGGTGATCATTTTAAGGCGTTGGACCTTAAAAATGATCCATTTTACTTAGTAAGAAATTGAAATGATGAACTTCCAAAACCTATTTTTGTGGACGAGCTTGACTAGGCGAGTTGATTTTAGCCTTAGTTTCACTTTAGTTATTAGTCAATTCGATTAAGAATGAGAAATCCCAAAGAGAAAACGTCCAATTGATTTTTCGCTTTATTTTACTAAAGGGTATATATTTTTTTATTTATATTATTATTTACCTCTTTTTTTTGGTTTCCAACGTGGTTGCGGCACGACCGATCGGTCGGAATTCATTTCAACCAAAGTTAACGGATAATACAATTCAAACAATCGGTGGAAATTTATTTTATTTTTAGGTTAAGCGAGAAATGACTTAAATAAAATGGCTTAAGCACGTCAAAAGGGGGTATAAAAAGTAAATGAAAACGAGAATAAAAATACATGAAACCAAATGTGGACCACCACGGGTACATAAAATGAATTGAAAAGCTTGGTTTGAGGTACTTACCCGTTGAAGACTGAAGAACGATGAAGAACGAATGAAGAACGTCAAAGAACGGTCGAAAACCTTCGCGAAATCACTCACAGAAACGTTACGGAAACGTTATAGAAGCGCCTCGGCTTGGATTTTCTTCACGGAAACAATTTTTCTAAGCAAATTCGAAAGAGAGAGAAGTGCCTAAGGGGCTAACCCCTTTTCTACTTCACTTCTCCCCCTATTTATAGAAAATTGGGGGAGAAGCTTGCCACCCAGCTTGCCCAGGCGAGCAGGGTTGCTTCCTCCAGAAGCAACAGCCTTCTGGAGGGCCTAAGTAGGCCTGATTGCTATTTGCAGCCCCATTTTTACTAAGTACACCCCTGCCTTTTTTTGGTGATTCTTTTTTCGTAAAGTTACGGAAACTTACGAATTTCGTAATGATACTTGTTTTCTTTCCGTAATGTTACGGAACCTTGCGGATTACATAATCATCCCCTTTTTTGACTTACAGAATGTTACGAAACCTCACTAATTGTGCAACGATGCTTCCATTTGATTTCCGGTGTATCACGGAACCTTACGGATTGTGCATCAATATTTTCTTTTGTTTTCCGGCATGTCCCGGAATTTCACAGATTGCCTAATGATGGGTGCCAAGCACCTCACAAGGACCAAACAAAAGTTGCATGTCATCAAGCAAAGGTCCCCGGACGAAATTAGGGTATGACAGTTGCCCCTCTTTACTTGTCTTTTATTGGAGATAAAAGGGAAGTAAAGATAAGACACTAATTTCGTTCCTCTCGGTTGACGAGAGTCGCGGGTGACCATAAAATACCTCCGCATGTAAATGACTTGATGTCCCCGGGGGAACAAAAGGTGCAGAAGACAACGTCAGTCTCTGCATGCTATCAAGCGTTCTGTCTTACAGATAGCAAAAGAATATTTATACGGATAACCACTCGGGTATTTCCGCCCGTCAGCGTGACTCAAATGTCAGTATGACAGATCTTGTGAGCGCGGAAGATGACGTAAATCTCCGCGTGTCAACGGGCTTTTCGGCCGCGATTGACGAAGGGCGCAGAATGACCATAATTTGTCTCTGCGTGTCATCGGACACAACTGTGTCTGAATGACAAAAAGGTGTGCGGAATGACCATAATTTGTCTCCGCATGTCATTGGGCCCGCCGCCTCTAGATGACAAAAGGGCGCAGAATGACGATAATTTGTCTCTGCGTGCCATCGGACACAACTGTGCCTGAATGGAAAAAAGGTGTGCGGAATGACCATAATTTGTCTCCACATGTCATCGGGCCCGCCGCCTCTGGATAACAAAAGGGCGCAGAATGACCATAATTTGTCTCTGCGTGCCATCGGACACAACTGTGTCTGAATGGCAAAAAGGTGTGCGGAATGACCATAATTTGTCTCCGCATGTCACATGACCTCAGGGTCAGTATGACAGAGATTGTGGGGCGGCCGACAAAAGCAAGGCTCTTGCTCCTACGTATCCTCAATGAGGAACTCAGACCTACGTAGTTCTGGATAACTTGTGAGACTTGAAAAAGTCTCGGTGTTTTCTCCACTAAAATGCAAACATGCTTTAGCAAAGAGACAAATATTCCAACTGATTAGAGCAGCATATGCCTTTTTGAGTGAAAAACAATGCGTCTACCGGGGAAGGAGAGTATGCTGATGAAATTTTCTCATAACCATAAATGAGATTTTGGATGTTTAGCATTTCGTTTCTAAATGACCATTTAGAGGAAACACTGGGTTCGACAAAAATAGAAGAAATCCACTCAAAGTGTATCAATCTCGCACAGGTAAGTGTTTTATCCTAATTCCGAACCATAGATATGTCATGACTTGATTTTACAAATCATTTCCTATCAAATCAAAGATTACATGCGTGATCATGGATCAATAGGACTTCCCTTGGAAACGGGTTCTTTTGGTGGGTTTTTTGGCTTTTGACCTCTTCTTTTTTTGGCCCTTTTTCTGGCTTTTTTCCTTTTCTGTTTTGGTTTAGTGCGGGGCAAAAAAGTCGCTAGCACACAATATCTTGGTTGGCAATTAAAGGGAGAAAACCACTTTAGGTCATGGTTTCCTTTCCTTTTTTTCGTTCATTTGGTGACAATTCTGTATTGTTCAGATATTGTCCGGTCCAAAGACCTTTCTGCACATTTCTTCTGTTTTCTTTCGATCCTTGATCAGGAGCTTTCTTTCCTTCTTCTTCTTCCTTTTTTTACTTTCTCCCATTCTTTGATCGGGAATTTTCTTTCTTTTCTTTTTGCTTTCTCTTTGATTGGAAATTTCCTTCTTTTCTTTTTG
This sequence comes from Glycine max, assembly GCF_000004515.6. Classification (NCBI taxonomy): domain Eukaryota; kingdom Viridiplantae; phylum Streptophyta; class Magnoliopsida; order Fabales; family Fabaceae; genus Glycine; species Glycine max. Next base: position 37,120,978 of record NC_016091.4, read on the forward strand.
CTTTCTCTTTGATTGGAAATTTTCCTTCTTTTCTTTTTTGCTTCCGAGGGTAAGGATTGACATTCTCACGCTGGGTCAAGGTTTATGGTGAGTCAGGATTTTGGCTCAAAGCTTGTAGAATGGCTAGACATAATACATGGCAGGGTTTGGTTTGGTTCAAGGATAAAAGGGATGCCCCACATTATTTCCATGACACAAATGCAAAGATGATGATTTGGAAATTTTATGCAAAACTGGTCATGCATGCACCTATGCGGACACTCAAGTGTCAAATTTTTATGGTCATGTGATGCTAGGGCTCAGGATTCATTTCCTCTATTTTAAATCAACCCAATGTTTCCAAAATATGTTCTTTTATCAATTTGTGCATTCATCCGAGTCCATTTTGGGTACTCGGGAAAATTTCACAGCATTCACCCTTCAGGTGTACACACATTTTTTTTCCAAAAACTAGCTATGATCAGCAAATTTTTCTTTAAAGAAAAGTCGGAAGTCATCTCTTTTCACAAGCATGTTGGTTTTTCAGCTAGACAACTTATTTTTCTTTTTTTTCTTCCTTTTTTTTATCATTATCATTTGTTTATTTCTTTTTCTTGTTTGTTTTTTTTTGTTTTGTTTTTTTTTTCCCTTTTTTTTCATGAGGTATTTTGCTACCTAAACATGTGTATATTTTTGTGAGGTATTTCTGCTATATACACGCATATCCAAGGTATCTTGCTACCTAAACATACATATATATGTTTTGTAAGGTACTTTTGCTATATACATGCATATCCAAGGTATCTTTCTACCTAAACATACATATATATATATATTTTGTGAAGTATTTTTTGTTTACATACATGCATATCTAAGGTATCTTTCTACCTAAACATACATATATATATATTTTGTGAAGTGTTTTTTTGTTTACATACATGCATATCTAAGGTATTTTCACTACCTAAACATACATATATATATTTTGTGAGGTATGACTACCTTTCGAGCTTGCGCTTGTTTTATTTAAATTCCCAGGATCATGAGCAACTAGGTGCGTCCTACTATAAAAAGTGATCAAATAACAAGCATAGATTCAAAAGGTACTAGGTTGCCTCCTAGTAGCGCTTCTTTAACGTCTTGAGCTGGACGCGTCGCTCCCGGAGAAATGGCCATCCCTTGATGGCCTCGAAGCGCTGCTGGTGTACAGCGCTCCTAAAGCGGTGACTGTCATACTCAGGAGCAGAACTAGTTCCTTCGGCCGCCTTATCCTTCCTGGACCTCTTTGAGGCAAGCTTCCTCGGGGCCATTTCCTGCGAAGGCAAACATTTGGAAAGTTAGTTTTACCAAGAAATGCTACTCTTAAAACAAAAATGGCATACAACCTCCTCCAATAAACACAAACATCAATGTAAATTTAGAGCAAACTCATGCACATACTTCCTTACGAACATTCACTCGCACAAGATATTCTTCTAACTAAGAAAAATGCACCCATGCACAATCAAGGCACCTTCGTTACCTAGATCACTTATATGTACTTCCAAGGCGTATTTGCTACCTACATCACATGCATTTCCTTTGCTAAATTTACATACGTGCATACTCAAAGCACTTTGGCTATCAAAAATTGCATACGTGCACATTCTGGTATTTCTAATACCTATACATACACAAACTTCATGATGAATTTTGGCTACCTACACAATAAGGTGCTACATTTCATGCTTTATTCAAGTGTTTTTGCTACCTAAAGCCGCATGCAAATTCAAGTATATTTTCTTTTGTTGACTTAAATGGCATTTCAAATTAAAAAGTATCTCTGTAAGGTATTTTCTTTACATAAAATGCAACATATATATATATTTTTTGTGAGACATTTTGACTACCAAAAATTACATTTACATACATCCAAGTATTTTGCTACCACGCCCCAAAGTGTAAATTGCCAAAGGTATTTTGCTACCTATTCTAAACCTACACATTTATGATGAACAAAATTCCTAAACATCTAGGCGTAGGGAAATTATTGTAGCGTGGCTCATAGCTGATTGCTGGCCAAAAAGGGTAACTTTACCCAATATGCACCCACTCTTGTGTTCTCTTGCATAAAAAACTTTGGTTCCTAGGCCTAGTATATATGGGGGGCAATTACTCTAGCCCTTACGAAACCGAATACATGCCCCCAAAAAATAGAAAACATGTGCAGACCTAATTGTCCCATAGGTTGTTTCCCTACAAAAATCACGCGTTAATGCCATTGAGGCATTTCACCGAACACTTGGCGGGCGCGCGTTTAGGCATCAATAGCAAGAGAACGGGGACAATGTGGCATGTCCCATTGCTTCAAAATGCATTATAGGCCTAGGGCCATCTCATACAAACCCCCAATTCAACCCAATCAGGCAAGAAAACAAACCAAAATTGTCCCACATATTTGAGCACATTCCCTCAATTTAGAGCACCAAAAGGAGATCAAAATACACCAATGAAAAGCTAGAAAGCTTAGGGATGGAATACTTACTTGTTGGTGATGAATAAAAGCGCAAAACGGAATCGAAAAATGCGAAAAGTAGAGATCCTAGGGCTGCAAACTCATAAATTCCGTGGGTATGGCTTTTGAATGGGGGGAAAAGAAGTTTTTGAATGCAAAAACGTCCCCCTTTCTTCGTTTTTTATATTTTGGTGCAGGGGTTGCTCGCCCAGGCGAGCTCAGCTCGCCCGGGCGAGCTAACCTGCACTTTTTTTTTTGAGAGGAACATTAACCATGTCCCCTCCTTCCTTATGGATTAGCGTTTTGCCTATTTGAGCCTACATAAGTTAGAATTAGGCGTTAATTACTTAAAAAAAACAAACAATGGTAGTAAAATACTGCGAATTCAAAGGATACTGGGCTGCCTTGCGCGACGTTCTCTGCTTGTTTAGCGCAGAGAAGGGGCAACGATCGGTCGGTCGTGACCCCATCCCCACTTGCATCCGTCCCTATGTACCTGCAAGTAAGAAACAACAAGGTGTGGCAAATCTTGACCGCGTCGTTGTCTTACCTTGATTGGTTTCTGCTGTTCTAGCTTTGTCTCTACCCCAGAAGGTAGCTCAAGATGATCCTGCCCCTGTCTTACCACAACAATATGCATGCGTATGCGTATGTATGAATGTTTTCACACGCAGCAAATTTTAGTGAAAGTTGGTTTAGGTTCAATTTAAATTAAACGCTTGGGGCATCCCATGAACTGAGCGGAAGGGCTCAGGTGATCACAAATTAACGCAAGGTTTGAAACCAACGTGAGGACTAAAACCTCGAATCCACGTTCATTTCTTTAAAAGATTGTAACGAGAGATACAGTAGACGGGGAATCCCTGGGGGAAATCCAGAAAACACATAAAGAACATGCAGCGACATCCTTAATTGCCCCAGATTCTAAGCATAATATCGCTTGACGACATCAGAATTCATGGGTGAAGGTAGCTCTTCGCCATCCATGTTGGTAAGCACCAGGGCTCCTCCGGAAAAAGCCCTCTTCACAACAAAAGGCCCTTCGTAGTTTGGGGCCCATTTTCCTCGATTGTCCTTGACGGCATGGGACATTTTCTTTAGCACAAGGTCTCCCTCATGGAACTTGCGCAAGCGTACCTTCTTGTTGAATGCACTCTTCATTCTTTGCTGGTACAAGTGCCCATGACTCATGGCCGTTAAGCGCTTACCCTCAATGAGGTTGAGCTGGTCATAGCGCGTTTGAGCCCACTCTGATTCCTTTAATCCGGATTCTGCCAAGATCCTTAATGACGGGACTTCTACCTCAAACGGTAACACAACCTCCATCCCATATACCAATGAGAACGGCGTTGCCCCAGTTGACGTTCGCACTGAAGTTCGGTAACCGTGTAACGCGAATGGGAGCATCTCGTGTCAATCTCTATACGACACGGTCATCTTTTGGATAATCTTTTTGATATTCTTATTGGCCGCTTCCACGGCTCCATTCATCTTTGGCCGGTAGGGCGTGGAATTGTGATGCTGGATTTTAAACTCCTCGCACATTTCACCCATCATCTTGTTATTCAGGTTGGTGCCGTTGTCCGTGATAATCTTCCTTGGCAAACCATATCGGCAGATGATCTCTTTCTTAATGAACCTAACCACCACACCCCTCGTGACATTGGTGTAGGAGGCCGCCTCAACCCACTTGGTAAAATAATCTATCGCTACGAGGATGAAGCGATGACCATTCGAGGCCTTGGGCTCAATGGCCCCGATGACATCTATCCCCCACATGGAGAAAGGCCAAGGGGCGGACATGACATTCAGAGGATGCGGTGGAGCATTGACATTGTCTGCGAACGCTTGACATTTGTGGCATTTCCTTACATGGACACAACAATCACTTTCCATGGTAAGCCAGTAATAACATGCTCTTAGGATCTTCCTGGCCATAGCATGCCCGTTGGCGTGCGTTCCAAACGAGCCCTCATGGACTTCCTCGATCATGTGATTCGCCTCCCTGGCATCCACGCACCGCAGGAGTGTCATGTCGTGGTTTCTCTTATACAGTATGCTTCCGCTCATGAAGAAGCCGGCCGCCAACCTTCTCAATGTCCTCTTATCATTGTCGACAATCTCTGGCGGGTATTCTTTGCTTACGACATATCGCTTGATGTCGAAATACCAAGGCTTACCGTCCCGTTCCTCTTCTACTTGGCAACAATGCGCGGGTTTGCCACGACACCAAAATTCAATGTATGGTAGATCCCCATGCGGCGTTAGCTGGAACATAGACGCCAAAGTAGCAAGCGCATCCGCCATTTGATTTTCCTCGCGGGGAACATGATGGAAGGAGATCACATCAAAGGTCTTAGCCAATTCCTTGATATAGGCTTTGTAGGGTATCAGCTTGGGATCTCTAGTTTCCCATTCCCCTCTCAGCTGATGGATTACCAACGCTGAGTCGCCGTACACCTTGAGTAGTTTGACATTGGAGTCAATCGCTGCCTGGACGGCCAGGGCACATGCTTCATATTCGGCCATGTTGTTGGTGCAGGCAAATCCTAGCCTGGCTGTGAAAGGTACACATTGATTGTCCGGAGAGACCAATACTGCTCCAACGCCATGGCCTAGAATGTTTGACGCTCCGTCAAACCATACGGTCCATTTGTCCCGATCTTCGTCCAATTTTTCCTCAAACAAGGCCATGATGTCCTCATCCGAGAATTCAGGATGCATGGGCTGATAGTCGTTAAGAGGCTGTTGAGCCAAATAATCTGCTAAGGCGCTTCCTTTTATCGCCTTTTGGGTGACGTAAATTATATCAAACTCGGATAGCAGGACTTGCCACCGGGCGATTCGTCCCGTGAAAGCTGGCTTTTCAAAGATGTACTTAACCGGGTCCATCTTGGATACAAACCAGGTAGTATGGCTCAGCATGTACTGCCTTAGGCGATGGGATGCCCATACTAAAGCACAACACGTTCTTTCGAGCAAGGAGTAATTCATTTCACAGGTCATGAACTTCTTACTTAGGTAGTAAACAGCGCGCTCTTTCTTTTCGGATTCGTCATGTTGCCCCAGCATACACCCCATTGACTCGTCCAAGATTGTCATGTACAAGATGAGAGGCCTTCCAGGTACTGGTGGCATAAGCACAGAGGGATTCATAAGACACTTCTTGATCCTTCCAAAAGCCTGTTGGCAACCCTCGTTCCAGCGATCAGTTTGGTTTTTGCGTAAGAGCTTGAACAACGGCTCACAAATGGCGGTGAGCTGCGATATGAATCTGGCAATATAATTCAAGCGTCCCAGGAAACCTCGGACTTGCCTCTCAGTACGGGGTTCCGGCATCTCAAGGATGGCCTTCACCTTTTCGGGGTCTACCTCTATCCCTTTCTGGCTTACGATGAAACCAAGCAATTTCCCTGATTTGACCCCAAAGGTACACTTGGCGGGGTTCAATCTTAATTGATATTTCTTAAGCCTTTCGAACAACTTCCGCAGGTTGACAAGGTGTTCTTCTTCGGATTTAGATTTAGCAATTATGTCATCCACGTAGACCTCGATCTCTTGATGCATCATATCATGGAACAAAGCTACCATGGCCCGTTGATAAGTTGCCCCGGCATTATTGAGTCCAAAGGACATCACCTTGTAACAGAATGTTCCCCACAGGGTGACGAAGGTAGTCTTTTCCATATCCTCTGGCGCCATCTTTATCTGATTGTAACCGGAGAAACCTTCCATGAAGGAAAATAAAGCGAAATTGGTCGTATTATCTACGAGGATATCGATGTGTGGCAAAGGAAAATTGTCCTTGGGACTGGCCCGATTCAGGTCCCGATAATCCACACACATTCGTACTTTCCCATCCTTCTTAGGGACCGGTACAATGTTGGCAACCCATTCTGGGTACCGAGCGACGGCCAGAAAACCAGCGTCAAATTGCTTCTTCACTTCTTCTTTTATCTTTAAGGATGTTTCGGGCTTCATCCTTCTCAGTTTCTGCTTTACCGGGGAACACTCGGGATTTAGAGGTAATCGGTGCTGTACAATGTCAGAACTCAAACCGGGCATATCTTGTTATGACCAAGCAAAGATGTCTTGGTAGTCTCTTAGCAGGATTATTAATTCTTCACGGATAGGTGCGGTAATACCTGTGCCTATCTTTACTTCCCTTTTTCCACTGCCAATTCCAAAGTCTACTAGTTCTGTTTCTTCTTGATGAGGCCCCATTTCTTGGTCCTCATGGGCGACCATCCTTTCTAATTCTGGGGGAAGTCCCACATCCTCGTTCCCTTCATCTTCCGTTTGATTCGTCTTTTGCTCGAAGTTGATAGGCGGGTCCCAGGTATTAGTACCATCGAGGGACTCGTCATCGGATCTGCCGTTTTAAAAAGTAAAGAAGTAAACATGCAAATGGATGAGAATGGGTAGAGACGTAGGAACAGATGAAGAAAGATCCTTGTATTATAAATTCAAAACAAAAGACACAAAGCCTTAACAAAAGAAACTCTAAAGCCTAGGCCTAACTATAGAGTTTTTAAAACCGTAAAGGTTTACATTATGCTCGTTGCGTAAATGTCGGGGCGTTCCTCCACTCGCCAATTTCCCAGCTGGAAATCAGGAGGGCATGGTCGTACCAAATCCAATGTACTCGGAACATCATCTTCGTATATCGCGACCACTTGACCTTCGTCCCCCAGACCCGCGCTTATAAAGCTTCTACTTATGTGGCAGGGCGGGCTTCCTTCACTTTCTTGTCTCAACCGCGAGCTTTGACTACCGCTCTTCCTTCCCGCGATGCTTCTCTTTATATCTGCCTGAGTGGGCTTATAGCCTAACCCATACTTCCCACGATTTCCTTTGGCATTTATCAGGCTAGTTATGCCGCCGTTGTCTTTGCCTAAACCCATTTCGGGTTCGTAACCGTTCCCCAACATAACTCGGGCCATCATTACTGCTGCATCGGACAGGCAAGCTTGCCCAGAGAAGGAGTCCACGGAGGAAATGCTTACCACCTCAAAAGACTGGAAAGCGGTTTCTAATGACTCCTCTGTGGCTTCCACATAAAGCATAGAGGATGGGCAGCTCACTAAGATGTCTTCCTCGCCTGATACAATGACCAGATGCCCTTCCACTACGAATTTCAACTTTTGGTGGAGTGTAGAGGGAACAACTCCCACTGAGTGGATCCACGGACGCCCCAACAGACAGCTGTAGGGGGGGGGGGGGTAATATCCATTATTTGGAAGGTAACTTGACAGGTGTGAGGGCCTATCTGTACTGGGAGATCGATCTCTCCCCTAACCTCTCGGCGGGTGCCGTCGAAGGCACGAACCACCATTGAACTCGGCTTTAAGTGGGAAGCATTGAATGGTAATTTCTCCAAAGTGCTCTTAGGCATCACGTTTAAACTGGAACCATTATCGATGAGCACTTTGGCTACGATATAGTCCATACACTTGACTGATACGTGCAAAGCTTTATTATGCCCTCTCCCCTTGGCGGGGATTTCTTCTTCGGCGAAGGCGAGATAGTTGTTGGCAGTGATATTATTGACCAGCCCTCCGAAACCTTCTACCGAGATGTCTTGGGCCACGTGGGCCTCGTTCAGAACTTTTACTAGCAGAGCCCGATGAGGCTCGGAGCTCATGAGTAACTCCAACAGCGAGACCCTGGCTGGGGTTTTGTTGAGCTGTTCGATAACCTTGAATTCGCTCTGCTGAATTATACAGAGGAACTCGCTGGCTTCCTCTAGTGATACCTCCTTTTTACCATCCTTTTTCTCCGGAAGACCTTTTGCCGGAATATCTTTATTCGAAGCGAGGGGTATTTCATCATCTTGTTCCTCCACCACTTTTGCTTTCCCCTTGACGTTCGCGGGTTGGACTGGCAGGTCTGCGGGAGCGAACACACGACCGCTACGGGTCACACCACTCAGTCCCGTGATATTTGTTACCTTAGCCGACAACGAGCTGACGTCGGTGGCTTCTTCTTCCTTCCCCCTCGGAGGTGTATATCTCCATGGGACTGCATGGCTATTTTGGTATGGAAAAGGAACAGGTTTAGCTGCTAAGGGGTGTCCGGGCTTTTGCGAAGCTGTGCCCTTGGTGAAGTATATCACCAAGGGTTTGGGCTTCGCAACACTGCTCCCATCCGTGGACTGCATGCATATATGCTGCTCCTCTCTTCCTTCACTGCTAACTTCCAGTCGACCTTGATCTATCATTCGCTGTAACAATTCCTCTACTCCCAAACACGTTTCCATGTCATGCCGCTCGTCGGAATGCAGCAAACAGGAATCCTCCTTACTCCCACTATGAGGAATCACACCTCCCTTTTGTAGGGCCTCAAAGATAAACCTCCTAGGGGTTGCCACATCCTTTAAAGGTTTAGACCTGCACGGCCTATCGGACTCGAAGGCGTTAACCGCTCCCCCTCCATGATTGGCGAGCGGGTTGGTTTTCACATTGGGCCGATCCTCTTGGAAAGTCAGCCATCCAGCATCTATCAAATGTTGGACCTTGTATTTAAGGGCCAAACATTTTTCAATGGAATGCCCCGGGACACCCCCATGGTACTTGCAAGTTGCGTTAGGGTCATACCACTTTGGGAAAGGGGGTTGGAGGACCTTTTCAGGAGTTACCACGACCAAATGGTTGGCGATGAGGGACGGCAAGAGGTCTTCGTACGTCATTGGGAGTGGGGTGAATTCTTGAAATGGCCTCGGAGGGAAGTTCCTTGTTGCGTTGGAATTATCGGCCGGGCGAGTTGTGTTCGGAGTTGGAACTTGGGGAGCTTCCCTCTGGGTGGGTGCTTTAGGCTGCACAGGTGCTGAACTAGAGGCATTCCCGGTATGAGCCAAGAAGCTCGGGTGATGTTGCGCGTACTGATGGGTACCATGAGGTGTCTGCGGGGGTTTGACCCACGCGGGCGTTGAAGAGACGGCATGGGCATCTCCTTCCTTCCTTTTTGCCCCCGTTGTCCCGATTCTTTTGGCATTCGCACTCGTGGAGGAAACGTAATCGAACTTTCCTCTTTTCAACCCTACCTCGATTCTTTCCCCGGCGAACACTAGGTCCGCGAAGCTGGACGGCATGTAACCTACTAGCTTCTCATAGTAGAACACTGGCAGAGTGTCTACCATCATGGTGATCATCTCTCTCTCAACCATGGGAGGAGCCACTTGTGCCGCCAGGTCTCTCCACCGTTGTGCGTATTCTTTAAAGGTTTCGCCCTCTTTCTTGAACATATTCTGCAGCTGAGTGCGATCGGGAGCCATATCAGAATTATACTGATATTGCCTTAGGAAGGCAGTAATCAGATCCTTCCAAGTACGGATACGGGAAGCTTCCAAATTAGTGTACCAAACTACCGCGGCTCCGGCCAAGCTATCTTGAAAAAAGTGTATTAATAGCTTCTCATCCTTAGAGTGTGCGCCCATCTTGCGACAGTACATCTTGAGATGGTTCTTGGGACAAGTCGTCCCTTTATACTTGTCGAAGTCCGGTACTTTGAACTTCGGGGGGATAACAACATCGGGTACTAAGCAAAGATCCGTCATGTCTGCGAATGGATAGTCCCCAAATCCTTCCACGGCTCTCAATCTCTCCTCGAGGAGATCGAGCTTCCTCCTTTCTTCAGTTGCCGGGGGCGGTCCTTCCATGGACAAAACTATTGGTTGTGTCGTGATGTTGGGCTGAGGCAACGTGCTGGGTGTCGGCCCTTCGGGGATCGGGGGATAGAACTCGACATCCCTTCGAGCATAGTCTTGAGGGTCTTTGTGGACCTCGTCGGGCTGTTGAGGAGGCTCTCTTTCAAGGACGGGAGAAGCAATATGGCCCGCATCGTCTTACAAGACGGGTGGTGAGTAGTTGGGCGGCAATCCATAAGGGTAAGCCGCTCGGTTGTATCCCAGATGAGGGTTGCCGTCATGCCCCAGCGTGTTCCTTCCCCGTCCTACTATGTTTGAGGGAGGATGGCGTGCGGTTGCCAAGAGAGTTGGGTCTGCTTCGGCAGCCGAACTGATAGTGGCAGCGGTGGCCACGTTTTTCTCCATGAGCTGCCTCATTCCTAACATGGCCTCCATCATGGAAGCCATCTGTTCTTTCAGAGCTGACATGTCGGCTTTCATCTGTTCCTGTGTCTCCTCTTGATCATCCATCGTTCTAGATTTGGATCTGGTGCGATAGGGATGCCTTGTGGCGCGTTTAGTTATGGTGTTTTTCCCCAAAAAACCAAACGTGAGGAGTGGGTAAAAAAAAAAAGAATGCATGCTAGAGATAAAATGCAGGAGTGATTTGATTCGCACAAGCTTTTTAGAGTAGAAACATGGGACCAACTAATTTTATTTCAGAAAGTCGTATCTAGTCAAGGTCTGAGAGACCATACAAGTTTTCTAGCGATTTCTAATTATGTGGGCCATTAAGTCTATCATATGCTGATAATAGCCGAGAAGCCCATGAATTTCTTCGGGGGCGGAGTAGGTGTCTGCCATTGCCTTGGCCTTGGCTAACAATCGGGGAAGTTCTTGACTCCCGTTCAAGGTAAGAGCAAACCGATCCATCCACATGGTTGCCTCTTGGTGTAAAGAGTCGATCACCCTTCCTCTAGCCTCTTTTTCCGCATATACTTTGGCATACTCGTCCGCGACCCTATGCTCGTGGGTCGTGGCTAGACCTAACTCTTCTTGGTACTTGGCGATGATAGCTAGCATGTTGGTCTCCGTCTCGCATAAACGCTGAGACAAGCTCCTTTTGGACCTTGAACAGGCAACTAACTCCTCTTTCAAGACCATGCTATGTGCTCGCGACTGGTCCCTCTCTTCCCTTCGCAGCTTGAGTTCATTGTTGCTACCCCACAGAGCTCCGCGAAATTTGTTACGGCCATACTCTTCCTTGCGAGCCCTCTTGGCCTCCTTTTCAAGGGCTCTTGCGGTAGTTGCATTCTCTTCCCGTAATCCGGCACACTCCTTCCGGATGTGTGTAGCGGCCAACTTGAACTTCTCCTTGGCAAGTTTCGCCTTTCCTAACTCGCTTTTGAGAGCTTGGACTTCTTCGTCCTCTTCCGGTGCTTCGAAACTCTCTTCGCTGACGACTTTTAACTTGGCGAGCCAATCTAAACCTCGTATATGAACTTTCAGCCATTCATGGTAACCACCAATGATGCCATTACGAATGCCCCTAAGTTCTTGATCTTTCCTTAACGAGGTTTCCCATGCCCTATGGATTCTTTGTATAGCTTTGAAATTTTGCGCGCCGCAATCCCTCACAAGGAAATGAGACATGCTTTCTTCCATGGGTGCTCCTCTCATGGGGTACCCTAGTTGTCTTATAGCGAGCGCAGGATTGTAGTTAATACAACCCCTCGTTCCTATCAGCGGAATGTTTGGGTACCCTCCACATGAGAAAAGGACTCCCTCCTTTCCTTCCTTCCATCGGGGGAACCAATTGATTGTTCTACCTCCTATCCCAGCCAAAAGCTGGTCCCAATCTATTCTTCTCTTTTCGGTACACGAGCGATGGCTTTGGAGCGGACATGGATGCCTCGTGTCTTGCTGGAACAGGTGTGAAACCAACCAAACACAGAGAGCGGGCAAGCAACAGATGATCCGTGCGCTACTCTTTTCGCACCTTCGGTCAAATGTGTCAAATAAATCTGCCAAGACAGCTACCACCGGACTTTCCTTGCTATGGCGGTATGCAAGGAACGCGTCGATTGCGGCTAGGTCCACCAAACCATCTACGTTTGGAAAGAGGACGACCCCAAAGATTAGCAATGCTAACACATCCATAAACGGGACCCAATCTTCTTGATTTGCCATATCCCTCGCCTTGTCTTCTAGGTACTTCCGTGGTAGGCCCGCTATGCCGTTTCGAGTTTGTTTTACGCGGTCCAAACCTCTTGCTGAATCCTCGACCACAGTTGCAATTCTGCTCAAAGAGGGGAGACAACCGGAGAAAAGATATGGTTTTCTTTCCCCGAGAGGACATCCTAGAATCTCCTCAAATTCTTCAATGGTCGATACCAATTGGAAGTCTCCGAACGTGAAGCATCTCAAAGGCTGGTCGTAGTATTGGGTGAGTGATGCAATGGCTTCTATGGATACCTCTGCCATGGTCAACTCTAAGATCTTTCCGTAAGTCTTGTGGAAGGCTTGCATTTGGAGAGGTTCCATCAACCGCCCTAATTCCTTGATGCTGGTGGTATCTAGGCCTTTAACCTTGACTTGGTAAAACCTCTTGCCGATTTGATTTGTCCCCATGCTTACTAAAGTGAGACAAAAAGCTGGTGCAAATCAAAACTTTGATATCTCATGGGTGGAATGGATGAATGCATGAAGGAATGCATATGACACAGATGTAATTTAAGAATGCGGGTGCCCGGGACATTGTCTCCTTCTTAGACACAACGTCTAGGGGTAGCAAAGTGCCCCAACGTATGTATTTAAAACGGTGACCCGGACCCTCCGTTGATTTATCTATAAAGGGGATCAAGACAGAACCCGTATGCGATGCATATGCAAAAGGCGCAATGCGGGAATGTACATAGTATGACAATATTCACTGAACATAAGCAAAAAGGTATATGATACTTATGCATGGCAGTGTGAAAAATGGCACGCAGCGTGTTTGCTCCGTGCCCCTATTTAAGGGACCTATAAGGGAGAGAGCTAACTAGGCATTTAGTGATAACCCCCAAGGTAGTCATATCTCTCTTGATGGTTTCTAGAGGTATTATCCCCTTCGAAGAACATACAGCAACAGTAGGGACTACTAGCAACAATATCTTTTTCAAAGAGAAAAACTCTAGATGAGGGTTCACTGTAATCAAGCAAGTCGGAGACCTAGCATGATCACAGATTCACCTCCACTCCTTATGTTCCTATGAACCCGGGTATAGGGCCCCTTTTTCAACTCACAGTGTGTGCAAATAGTGTTGGTGTTTGTGTGCATCAAATGAATAAATATTTACCTCATGCATACATTTTAAAACGCACTAAAAGCAACAAAGAGTTTATATACACAAGAACATAAGACAAATAAAGGGAAACCAACAAAGGAGAAAGTCACGATAAAACATTGCACAAGATTTAAATGGCCTAACTCTCTAAAAACTAGTCCCCAGTGGAGTCGCCAACTGTCGCAACCTACCCTTCAGCGGGAGGGCGACGCGTGACTCGCGGGATGCGTGTTCCACGAAAGGAATATGCGCGGAGTCGCCACCAACGTTTATTTGAGGAAAACGTCGGAAAAACCGGAAAAGACGCGATCTACGAACTTTTAAGTGAAAGGTTTGGGAGTTGTATTTACGCACGGGGAAGGTATTAGCACCCCACGCGTCCGTCACAAGGGACGGCAGCCTTTAATCGAATGTGCAAACATGACTTTGATTTTTATGTTCCCTTTTATGTCCTTATATCCTTTATACCCTTTTTTATATTTTTCTCTTTTTGTGGTCGACAAGGGTGTTTCCCTTTGCTCCTACGTATTCCTCAATTGCGATGAGGAAATCAGACCTACGTAGTTCTTTCTTATACGTGAATCAAGTGATTCTTTTTTACTTGAAAGGTGATCATTTTAAGGCGTTGGACCTTAAAAATGATCCATTTTACTTAGTAAGAAATTGAAATGATGAACTTCCAAAACCTATTTTTGTGGACGAGCTTGACTAGGCGAGTTGATTTTAGCCTTAGTTTCACTTTAGTTATTAGTCAATTCGATTAAGAATGAGAAATCCCAAAGAGAAAACGTCCAATTGATTTTTCGCTTTATTTTACTAAAGGGTATATATTTTTTTATTTATATTATTATTTACCTCTTTTTTTTGGTTTCCAACGTGGTTGCGGCACGACCGATCGGTCGGAATTCATTTCAACCAAAGTTAACGGATAATACAATTCAAACGATCGGTGGAAATTTATTTTATTTTTAGGTTAAGCGAGAAATGACTTAAATAAAATGGCTTAAGCACGTCAAAAAGGGGTATAAAAAGTAAATGAAAACGAGAATAAAAATACATGAAACCAAATGTGGACCACCACGGGTACATAAAATGAATTGAAAAGCTTGGTTTGAGGTACTTACCCGTTGAAGACTGAAGAACGATGAAGAACGAATGAAGAACGTCGAAGAACGGTCGAAAACCTTCGCGAAATCACTCACGGAAACGTTACGGAAACGTTACGGAAGTGCCTCGGCTTGGATTTTCTTCACGGAAACAATTTTCCTAAGCAATTTCGAAAGAGAGAGAAGTGCCTAAGGGGCTGACCCCTTTTCTACTTCACTTCTCCCCCTATTTATAGAAAATTGGGTGAGAAGCTTGCCACCCAGCTCGCCCAGGCGAGCAGGGTTGCTTCCTCCAGAAGCAACAGCCTTTTGGAGGAATCTTCTGGAGGGCCCAAGTGGGCCTGGTTGCTATTTGCACCCCCATTTTTACTAAGTACACCCCCCTGCCTTTTTTTTGGTGATTCTTTTTTCGTAAAGTTACGGAAACTTACGAATTTCGTAATGATACTTGTTTTCTTTCCGTAATGTTACGGAACCTTGCGGATTACATAATCATCCCCTTTTTTGACTTACGGAATGTTACGGAACCTCACTAATTGTGCAACGATGCTTCCATTTGATTTCCGGTGTGTCACGGAACCTTACAGATTGTGCATCAATATTTTCTTTTGTTTTCCGGCATGTCCCGAAATTTCACAGATTGCCTAATGATGGGTGCCAAGCACCTCACAAGGACCAAACAAAAGTTGCATGTCATCAAGCAAAGGTCCCCGGACGAAATTAGGGTATGACACACATCGACCTATTCCTCTATGTGAGACAACAGTCCTATCAAGATAACAACACAAATCTCACAACGGATGTCTCACTGAAGTCTATTAAAGGATTTCTCCCTCAATGAAGCAACTGAAGAAAAAATGAGAAAAGGAAGAACAAGAGCGTGAGAAATATTTGAAGAGAAACTTTGTTATTCTCACAACAAGTTTTACATTGTTATTATCCTTTGCAAAGCAAAGTAGTTTGTATTTGTGCTTAATTGTATATTCTTTTTTTGAGAGTTAAGAATACTTGTATTCAATCAAACATTTGTTTGTCAAAGCCAAGAGTGGTTTAGTGTTAAAGAATACTTGAGTTCTTAGATTCAGGGGGAGTCTAAGAAGATACCAGAAGTGGTGTTAAGAGTGCTTGCAAAGCCAGGAGTAGTGAGTTAGAATACTTGTTTGTAATCAATAATTGATTAGTGGAACCTTTTACTCGTGAGTAAAGAAGAACTAGACGTAGCTCAGGTTGAGCGCACTAGAATAAATCAAGTGTTTCTACTTCTCTCCATTTGTTTTATTGAGTATCCTTATTGCATTTTCTAACATCACTTTAAACCAAGTGCTTGTTTGAAAAATTGTTTTAAGAACCTCTTATTTGTCACTGGATGATCACTCTTTTCTTTATTACACAATCTATCTACTCTCATGGATCACCAGTGCTTATCTCTATATTATCCATACTATCCATGTTATTACGAAAAGGTTTTATCTTTGATACACACACTATTCAACCCTATTTTTTAGTGTGTTTCTTGCAGTTTCAAGCTTCTTGCTCTCTTTTTGTGTATGTCTGTTGTTATGATATGTTCCTTGTTTATTCAACTTGTTTTTTGATTGTGTTCTTATCTTATCTAACATGTCTTTTGTAATGGTCTTATCTAATCAATGAAATGCATTGCTTTTAAGTTCAATTGTATGAATCTATTTCTTTCATTGATATGAATTTTGCTATATGGTTACTTGAATATGTGGGCTTCTCTTTCTTTTTGGCTTTGTTATGCCAAAAGGGGGAGAAAAATGGATGTTCAAGACCTTTGTGCTCACTTTAACAAAGTTACTTTGTTAAAATAAAATTGCAGCTACTAAATTTTGTGTAAGTGTTGAGTTACCATAAGTTCAATAAGTGATCAAAGCAACAATGCCTGATATCTAAGATTGAAGATTGGTTTTGCATGATCAAAACCAAAAGGGGAAGATTATTGAATGAAGAATCATTTATCTCAGTTTAGTTTTGATTTTGATATTTTGCATGCCAAAACACATTTAATAGGTGTGCCATTATTTCAAATGTTTTAGACTAGGTATGTGTGTTGTAGATTAGTTTAGATTCCTTTCTACATGCTTAGATGATTATCAAGTGTGATTTTAGATTGATAGATCCACAAGTTTTTAGACCAATACATGTTCTACATAAGGTATTCAATTTCAAGTTCATGTAATCAATTACATTGTGTTAGAACAAGTACAAGAACTTGCTTCTATTGAAATTTAGCTAAGTCCCATCGAGATAATTGATTATCACTTGTTGTAATCGATTACAATGTTGGTTTCAAGAAGAAGGAAGGCTTTGTGCATCGAGATAATCGATTACATTGCTTTCAAAACTTAAGGAACTCCCCAGATGTTGCAATAATCGATTACCAAATATTGTAATCAATTACGATTGCTTCTAAAAGGTTATGCTCACTACCACAAAACCTATTTACTACGATGCACTAACAACATCGATTGGTAGAACATCGTCCTAGAAAATAATGGGATGGCAGTATCATAATTAAGTTGTAAGTTTAAGGACGATCATTAAAATGATCGTCGTAGTGCTTCTCTGTACATAGACGATTTTATCCCACTGTCTTTGAATGGTTATATTTTTATCGTTTTTTTCTCTCTCTTATCTTATCGGTGGCAGTAGAGACCTTTCATTTTTGTGACCCTTTATTTCTTTTCTTATTCTCTCTTCTCTCTCTTAGGCCGAGAATAATTGATTTCATTCTCCTTCAAGAACTCCTCAAGGAGGCGTTTAGCTCTTTCAGGATTAGAACTCTCACATTCAATCTCATAGAGTGTTCCCAAATCAAAACTGGTTTCATCCACCTCCAATTTCAAACCCTTCCAATCCTTTTTCAGTTCCAAATTCCTCTTGCACCCTTTTCAAAACCCTAGACTCCACCGACCCCAACTTTGCCGGCTCCGCCAAGCATTCGCGTCCTCCTCCACGCTCCACCACAATTCCCCATTCCCAAAATTTCTCATTCTCCCTTTCCTCTCCGAACCCTCGATCACTCTCACGCGCTCCTATATTCGCTCCTCCACCGTCACTCTCTCGAACAACCACAACACCATCTTCATCACATGGTCATTTTTTTTCTTTCTAATTCTCTCTCTTCCTTTTTTGTTTATCTGATTTGTTCTCATGCACCAATAACTAAATCCGCGAATTTCAAGATTTTTTTTTTGTTGAATTTTGTTGCATTGGAATTTCTGAGCTGGTTTCGTACTATTTGATCTAATCGTTTAACTTGAACGGTGACTTTTTTAATTTTTTGAAAAAGAATTAATCGTGGCATTTTCAGATCTGATTTTGGTGTCTCGATTGAGTTTTTCCCAAATTGATAGATTAATATGATAGTTATATTGCAAATTTCAGTTTACAACAGCTTGTGATGCGTGATGTGTTTGATATGTGGATAAATCGATTTTGTGATCTGACATGTGGATTGATTCAATTTTTATTTATTTATTTTTATTTTATGAGGCTGAGCATGTGGATTTAACTTGTTTTATGAGATAATTATGCGTGGAATTTTCAAATAAGGCATATATTCTTGTTCTGTTTTTGTTTTTGGTTGCATATATTCTTATTCTTATATTAGATTTATTTTGGTGATGTTTCTTATATTAAATTTATTAATGAGTAAATATGATTTTATTTTGGGATTTAAGTGACGACAAACATAACACGGCTTTTTATTTTTTATTGATGTTTACTTATTTTGGACGATACTGGGGTTGTTGAATTATTATTATTTACTTCGCTAGTTGGCGGCATATTCCTATAATATTTCATTATTCCTATATTTCTTCGCGCCCGATGCATTTTGTTACGCTCTTTTTAGTTGTCTTCTTAACCCATAGCCTCTATTTATTGAATTATGCTGTGAGTCTTTGTTTGTTTGGTGCAATTTTTCCCTCGTGAGTTTAGTAGCTTGTTTGTCTCCATCCATACCTTGTGCTACCTTTGTGTCTCACTCTCCATATTTAACAACTTGAGGTATTTTTATTTTTTTTTGTAAACGGAAGATGGATTTTTTTATTTTTTATAATTTGATTGTTTCACTGTATTTCAGGATATTGGTTTTAAAGCAGTTGAGCACTCTCCTATGATGATATCTTTACTATTAACATTTTTATGAGACAGCGATGCAATTGTTGTAAAGCAGTCTATTGTTAGTGGCACAAATATCTTCTGTAGTGTTTTTGAGGAGTTCATTGTGCAGGTACTTTCTCTTATCCCTTTGTCTTCCTTCATAATTGCAAGCTAATATGCAAAAATACATGCCTGAGTTTTTCTTTAAATGTTCTATGTAGATTAAGTTATCTTTAAGAATGCATCGTGCTGATTATCTCATTGGTCTGTGTATACACGATGATCATGATGGCTCTCTACCTTTTCAACCTTTATCTTTCATTGGGCTTGGGCTTGAATGGAGCTAGCATGATCCATGTATATTAACTATAGAAATGATATGAGGTTATTGATTTCTGTGGGTTCTATGGTCTTATTATTATAATTTGGCTTTAGACCAGATTTATTGAGTGTTGGCATATTGATTATTCCAGTGGTTCTTCTAATGTCATTGTTTAATGAATTATTATTTTTAGGTGGATTTTTCAGCTCCTTTAATGTCCTTTTCCTATTTGTTTTTTAAATAAAGAAGGAATACATCTCATTCCCATTTCATTAAGTGATTGTGCTAAATTTTATCAAGAACTAATGATGTTGTCAGTAATCCATTGTTGTTTTTGGGATGAGAGGTGGCTAGAAGATATTTGGATGTGGATGATTACTTCAAGGATGCTGTTTTTGGGATTTCTATGGAGGTAATTAGCTTTTGATTTTTAATCCATTGTTGTTGCCATTATTGTTTGGGGACTATTGCACATTTATGCCATGTCTTGTTAAGTTTTACTATCTTCTGAAATAGGGAAACTAATTTTAAAAGTTAATCTAATATATTTTAAGAAGCAATGAAGATATTATTGGTTATTTTCATATATTCGAAGAAAATCATTCCTATTCTTTAAATTCCTTCTAAAAAGATTATGTTCTCTCTTTCTCTAAATCTCGCCCTCTAAATTCAATATATTGATTAATTTGTAGGGAACCTTTGTTGAGGGAATAAAGGAAGAGGTTGTACTCTCCCCTGCGCATGCTCTGTCCCTTATAGCTGTCGGAGAAGGTAAATATGCCAGCTAATGCTGAATTATTAAATAATGTGTCATATTTTGTTTTCTGCTTGTGCCTTTAGTAAATTGTTATTGTAGTTTATGTAATTTTAACTGAGTGTCACTGTTAAGATCATGTGAGAGAACACATCCCAGTCATTTCTTCAATGCTTTGTGCTATGCACTTCTATACGGATATGTGCAAAAGAGGGACTTACATAGGTTGTAACAAACTTTCATATGTGGCAAGAAGTGTGAAAAGCATTGAAATAAATTTAGAGACTGAAACGGGATTTATGTGAAGAGGGAAAAAAATGAGGTTGGCAACCAATTGGGTAGTTTTGGGTGGCTCTTGCAAATGGGCAGAAAAGTTTTTCTTCTATAATTTCTTACTTCCTATCTTAGTAGAAAACCATTACATGATAGCAGTAAATATCAATCATATAGATTGACTAAACCAAAAATCTTTGGGCTTGATGTGTGAATTCATATAGCAACCCAAATTGAAATTCTTCTATTTTGTCTTTGAATGGCAAATAAATTGACCTAAACTAAAAGAGAATACGGACAACTTTTACCAATTCTTCAAAATCTTTTCATTTTTTCTTCAGATAATACTATTATAAGCTGATTAGTGATAATTTGATAATTTTATGGCCTACAGTTAAGGTTAGTATATATATGCATTACCATATTTTGCTTTGATATGCTACTCTGCTTAGTGGAAGATCTTTTAGAAACTCAATAAACATAATTGCCATGTCTGCTCCTCTAGTTTATTCCTCAAAGCACATTCCAACAAAGCCAGCAACTTTCACACAAGAAGAAGTGGCTCTTCAATTTCCCAATCCAGGTTCACACACTTATAATGATTTTTTTTCATCCATGTAAAATTATTTTTGTATTTTTAGTTCTTATAAATTATGTTTGTTTTGTTTTTAATCCTTAAATAAAAAAAGTGTTATTTAAAGCATCATGAAGACAAAAAATAAATCAAACATAATCAGTAAAAAATTAAAAATAATTCTATAAAGACTTAAAATAAAATAAAAAATACTCAATTATAAAGATTAAAAAATATTTAAGTCTTAAAATATTTCTGATATGCATAGGACGTCCGATAGATTTATTAATTCTCTGTTTTTAATTAGTCCTAAGGTCACATCTCTCTTCCTTATTTGGCCAACTGATCAGTAACTTGATATGGTTGGGATAGTTCACAAAGTCAAAATGATGAAATGAAACGAAACTACAATGTCTGACTAATTGCTTAAAGACTTAAAGTGCATTGAAGTTGCAATTACAATTTTGCATGTCATTCTAAATTTCCTGTTTTAAAACTAAAACCTGCACATGCCTTTATATTCTGATCTTGTAAAACAATATTCCTCTAGCTTCTTCTGGGGTGGGAATAAAAACATGACTTGAAAATGTTATCTAATTATTTCTTTTATAAAGTTGTGATAAAACATGCAATAGGAATAAGGACAGGTTATGGATTGGAAACAATGGGATGTCTTTGTATTGAATGACTATTTATTAGTATTCTTTTTGAATATTAAAGTTACTCTGATTTGTTTCTTGTCAAATTTTCTTCTTTTGATCATTCTGATTTGCTGGTGATTTCTGGTTCTGTTTATGTGATATAGCTTTACTTTTTGATATTTTGAAACGTTGTCTGCCACTTTTCAGATTACAAATTTTAGAGGGGCAACTCATCAGCCTTTGTTGAAACGTTATGCTGACATCACAGGTACAATCACATTTTCTAAAATTAGTTTGGCCGTCTGTTGAATGTTATTGGTTTTCAGGGGCCTTATTAAAATTTACTTTAAGATTGACAAGGTGATAGATACCAACTGGTAAGGGAATAAGGACTGAATTTTATTCAAAGAAATAGAACAAAAATTACAAATTACACAGGAAATTGAGTAGACTAGTTAATATATAGGTTTCCCCCAAGATGTTTGAGAGCCTGGTCTCTCCCTTCCTAAAAGCCCACTCAAAAACTGCCTAACCCCCCCCCCCCCCTTGTTGTTACTCCAGAATTTATACGTATGGTCCTAAAAACACACACACCTAATTAAAATAACAATTGCTTGAAATAACTACCATAAACAACAACTTAAACAATTCAATCCTATTAATAAATCTTAAGTTTTGGCTCTCCTCTTATAATATTTACTTATAAGAGGCCTAACAATACTCCCCCCCAAAAGAGTCACCTTGTCCTCAAGGTGAAAAGAAGGAAATTGGTGCATGATGGTGTCTACTGGTTCCCAAGTGGCTTCAAAGTCTGGGAGGTCAGTCCATTGAATAAGTACCTCGACAATCCCTGCAGCAGTGTTACGCACGACTTTTACAGTAGCCGATGTTACCTGCAACTCCAACTCCTCCGATAACATAGGTGGTAAAGGTTGAGGATTCACTGAAGGGGAGAGAGCCTTCTTGAGTAAAGAAACATGGAATACCAGGTGGATTTTACCTTCCGGTGGAAGGGCTAACTCAAAAGTAACTGCCCTAATTTGTTTTGTGATTTGGTAAGGACCATAAAAACGTGGACTAAGCTTCTCATTTGTCTTCCTAGCCAATGACCGTAGCCTATATGGCTGTAACTTGAGATACACCCAATCGCCAACATTTAATGGTATTGAACGCCTAGATCGGTCAACATACTTCTTCATTTGATTCTGCGCCTTGGCCAAATTTCCTTTGAGATCATGTAACATTTGGTCCCTGTCATTAATCATCACGTTTACCTCTTCCACAGTTGATGGAATAGTGGCTCCTTTCAAAAGATGGGGTGGGTCACAACCATACAAGGCTTTGAAAGGAGTCAATTTCAGAGAGTTGTTGTAGTTGGTGTTAAACCAAAACTCAGCCCAACTTAACCACTTAGGCCATTGTTGAGGTTTAGTCCCTGTAAGGAACCGCAGATAAGTCTCCAAGCAACGATTGACCACCTCGGTTTGGCCATCTATTTGGGGATGGTAAGCAGAGCTAAATTTGAGTCTAGTGCATGCCAATTTGAACAATTCTGACCAAAAGTGGCTGAGAAAATTTTTGTCATAATCCTATACAATTGAAGAAGGGAACCCGTGCAATTTAACTATCTCTTTGATAAAAACTTCAGCATCCTCTTTTGTAGTAAAGGTATGGCTAAGTGCAAGGAAATGAGTGTATTTAGTCAATCTATCAACCACAACTAAGATGACATTTTTTTCGTGAGCCTTGTGTAGCCCTTCAATGAAGTCCATGGATATATCAGCCCACACTTGAGTTGGTATAGGCAATGATTGAAGAAGTCCTGCTGGAGAAAGAGCTGGATATTTATTCATTTGCCATGACTCACATGTAGCTACATGTTGCTGGATGTCTTTCCGCATTCCCTCCCAATAAACAACTTTTGAAATTTGTTTATAGGTTCTAAAGAAACCCGAATGTCCCCCCATAGCCGAATTGTGAAATTCTTGTAGCAACAATGGAATTCGAGAAGAGCCATTGGAAAGCACTAACCGTCCTTTATAAAACAGTTTCTGGTTCAGAAATTTATAGCCCGGATAGGAATTAATATCTTGTATCAGATCATGAATGATTCCTTGGAGCTTAGGATCATGGTGAATTTTTGTTTCCCAATCTTTTATTTGCTCAAAGTGGACTGCTAGACAAGTGGCCTCAGATATCTTAAGAAGGGGGGGTTGAATTAAGATATTACAAACTATTTCCCCAATTAAAATTCTATCAAGTTATAAATTCCCTTAATAATGAACTTCTTAAATATTGATTCAAATAGAACAATTTGAATATGAATATAAAACAATAATAAATAAAGGAGTTTAAGGGAAGAGAAAGTGCAAACTCAGATTTATACTGGTTCGGCCACACCCTTGTGCCTACGTCCAGTCCCCAAGCAACCCGCTTAAGAGTTCCACTATCTTGTAAATTCCTTTTACAAGTTCTAAACACACAAGGACAATCCTTCCTTTGTGTTTAGAATTCTTTTACAACAAGAGACCCTCGGTCTCTTAATCCCTTTTCAGAATAAAGAAGAAGAGAAGAAGAAATCTCTCTTGAAAGAGATAGATTGAACAATTTGAGCACTCAAATAATTCCTTATTGAATCACAAGTGTTTTGGCCAAGGAATTTGTAAGAGGATAAAACAATTTTGCTTGTTAAGAGGATAAGACCTTTTTGTTCCGAAAAACTCTTAGCAAATTCGTGTCTCATGTCACATATATATAAGCCTTTGATGGCCATTCAAGAAAAAAATGAAAAGATGTGACTGTTGAGAATATTTTCTGAAAATCTTCTCTGGTAATCGATTACAGTACGTGTGTAATCGATTACAAGCTTTAAAATTTGAATTAAAACGTTCAATAACTGCTGGTAATCGATTACCATATATATGTAATCGATTACACAATGCAAATTTTGAATTCAAATTTTAATAGCTGTTGTAAATCATTTTTGGCCACAGGTAATCGATTACATCCTCTGGTAATCGATTACCAAAGAGTAAATCTCTTGAAAAACACTTTTTAACTTAAATTACTTGGCCAAACCTTTTGCTACTTCAGTTAGGAATTCTCTTCCTATTTAATATACCCTTCCTAAGACTCTAGAGACTGTCTTGATCATCCATCTTGAATATCTTTAATTTCTTTGTCTTGAATAAAGCTTTGAGAAGCATGTGGTCCTTTGGCATCATCAAAACATTTAGCTTGATCCTTTTTCTACATGGACTAAAGACAAAGCTGAAAATTTCATCTTTCTAGAGAGAGCATCATCCACCCCATTTTCCTTTTTTGGTCTATATTGTATCTCTAAATCCAAACCCATGAGTTTAGAGGTCCACCTGAAATATTCATCACCCATTACTCGTTGTTCAGTTATGAAGTGCCTTCCCAACAAGTAGTGCCTCCATTTTTGGACAGCCATCATAATTGCCATTAATTCCCTCTCATATACTGACTTCATTTGCACCCTGTCGCAACCTGCCCTTCGGCGGGAGGGTGACGCGAGGGCTCACGGGTGTGTCTTCCAAGAAAGGATGATGCACGGAGTCACCACCAACGTTTATTCAAGGAAAACGTCGGAAAAACCGGAAAGACGTGGTCTACGAACTTTAAGTGTGAAAGGTTCGGGAGTGGTATTTACGCACGGGGAAGGTATTAGCACCCCACGCGTCCGTCACAAGGGACGACAACCTTTAATCGAGTTTGCAAAGATGACTTCAAATTGTTTTATTTTCCCTTTTACGTGTCTTTTTGTGTTTTTATGCTTTTTATATTTTTTATCTTTTTGTGGTCGACAAGGGTGTTTCCCTAGCTCCTACGTATTCCTCAATTGTGATAAGGAAATCAGACCTACGTAGCTCTTTCAAAATGGGCGAATCAAGCGATTCTTTTTACTTGGAAGGTGGTCATTTAAGGCGTTGGACCTTAAAATGATCCATTTTACTTGGTGAGAAAGCTAAGGCGTTGGACCTCTAACCATCTCACGAGGTCGACAAAAGTGGGGCTTTTGCTCTTATGTATCCTCCATCGAAGAGGAAATCAGACCTACGTAGTTCTCGCAAAAGCGGTAAAGTTACATGTTGATTTTATGTTTTTGAACGGTCCATGTTAACCGATAAAAGCAAAGATGATCGTTTAAGGCGTTGGACCTTAAAACGGTTTTTAGTGATTTTTTGCAGACAAAGCTTGATTTGTGAATTGATTTTAGCCTTAGTTTTCTTTGGTTATTAGTCAATTGATCCAAGGAAACTTTCAAAGAAAAACGTCCGAATGATTTTTTTGGATTATTTTATTCAAAGATATTTTGATTGTTTTATTATTATTTTGCCTTTTTTTGGTTTAACCGAGATTATAACGTGACTGATCGGTTAGATTTTGTTTTAACAGTGATTAAACGAGATTACAACGCAAATGATCGGTTGAAATTCATTTTATCATTTATTAGGTGAGAAAACGGCTTAAATAAACGGTTAAAGCACTTTAAAATTGGAAGAAAAGAAAACTGAAAGTAAGCGAAATTAAAGTGAAAGTACACAAAACAAGTAGGGACCACTAAGGGTGCATAAAATGAATTGAAAGATTCGATTTCGGGAACTTACTAGTTGAAGACCGAAGAACGATGAAGAACGAACGAAGAACGGTGACGAACGATGAAGAACGATGAAGAATTTCCACAGAATCACTTACGGAAGCGTTACACAAACACTTCGACTCAATTTTTTCTTCACGAAAACGTGTTTTTTGCCCAAAATAGCCGAAATGCATAGCTAAGGGGTGATGAGTATTTTTTGAAACAGCCCCCCTCCCCTATTTATAGGGAAAAGGAGAGGTGTTTGCCGCCCAGAGACTTAATGAAGAAGATTTCTAAGCGCACCCGAATTACTAAGTTTACCCCCCTTTTCGTATTTTATAGAAAAGTTACGGAAGTGTTTCGGATTTGATTTTCATCTTTTTTTTCTCTTCCCTTTCACCAATGTTAAGTGAAATATGCTTACCCAAGGTTTTTCGGAAATTTTTCGGAAGCATTACGGAAGCCACAGAAGCCCCGAAAACCATTTTTCAAAAGCGTGGAGGAGCTTGCCGCCCAGTTGCTTCCTCCTTAAGCAACCCAACCTAGGCCTAGACTCAAAATGCTATTTACACCCCTATCTTGATAAGTTCACCCCCTTTTTTCGTAATTTACGGAAAAGTTACGGAAGCCTATAGGACTTGGTTTTCTTCTTTTTTTCTCTTCCTTCTCACCCATATTAAGTGAAATATGCTTATTTAGGGTTATGGGAATTTTACGGAAGCATTATGGGTGTCCCGGAAGCCCCGAAAGCCCATTTTTTAACTAAACGGGGGAGGTGGTTGCAACCTAGCTAGGTTGCTTCCACCTTAAGCAAGAAAATGCCCAGAAACCTCTAGAAGAACCAGATTTGAAAATTATTATTTGCACCCCCATTTTACTAAATACACCCCCTTTGCCCCTTTTTTGCTGATTTTTTTTCCCGTAACGTTACGAAACTTCACGAATTATGTAACGATACTTGTTTTCTTTTCGTAATGTCACGAAACTTTACGGATTATGCAACCATCCCCTCTTCAGCTTTTGGAATGCTACGGAACTTTACGGATTGTACAATAATGTTTCCTTTCGACTCCCGACATTTCGCGGAACTTCACGGATAGCTTAACGATGGGTGTCAAGTTCCTCGAAGCGGTCGAGCGAAGGTTGTATGACATCAAACAGTGGTACCCGGACGAAATTAGGGTATGACACACCCTATCAGATAAAGTTTGGCTGAGAAAAGCCATAGGTTTGCCCTCCTGCATTAGAACTGCTCCTAGCCCTTTGTTGGATGCATCTGTTTCTATAATAAACGTTTTGGAAAAATCAGGGACTGTCAGAATAGGCAATTCAGCCACAAATTGCTTTAAGTTTTCCAAGGCAACTTGTGCTTCATCATTCCACTGAAACTTATCTTTCTTCAACAATTGAGTCAAAGGTCGGGCTATCTTACCATAGTCCTTAACAAACCTTCTATAGTAACCCGTCAACCCCAAAAATCTCCTCAGAGCCTTAACATCCTTGGGTATAGGCCAGTCCAACATAGCATCAATTTTCCGGAGGTCTGCTGCAAAAATGATGAGAGTTTGGCTAAAAGTACATTTTTTCTTATTAGCAAACAACTGGTTCTCCTTCAACAATGCCAAAATAGCCCGTAAATGCTCCTTATGGTCATCCTCACCTTTGTTGTAAACCAGAATATCGTCAAAGAAAACAAGTATAAATTTCCTCAAATATGGCTTTAGCACCTCGTTCATAAGAGATTGGAAGGTGGAAGGTGCATTGGTGAGTGCAAATGGCATGACAACAAACTCATAATGCCTTTCATGAGTCCGGAAAGCCGTTTTATGAATGTCCTCCTCACGCATCTTGATCTGATGGTAACCGGATCATAAATCCAACTTTGAAAAGACCACCGCTCGTCCCAATTCATCAAGTAGTTCGTCTATAATAGGAATAGGAAACTTATCTGGTATAGTAATCTTGTTAAGAGCCCGATAATCTACACAAAAATGCCATCCACCATCTTTTTTCTTCACCATGATTATAGGACTAGAATAAGGACTAACGCTAGTTCTAATTATACCAGAGTTAAGCATATCATCTACTAACCTTTCAATTTCATTTTTCTGGTAATGTGGATACCTATACGGTCTGATGTTAGGAATATTAGACCCTTCCTTCAACCGAATCGCATGATCTTGCCTCCTAGGGGGTGGCAATCCTTTTGGGTCTTGAAAGACTGATTCATACTCTTCCAAAATCGATTCTGTCCAAGCAGGATAAATTGATGACTCTCTACCTTCCCCTTGCAAGTGACAGCACTTCACCAGGAATCCTTGATCTTGATCACTTAGAGTCTTTAGGATAGATTTTAAAGAGGCTACAACCCTAGTTAAAGCCGAGTCTCCCTTCAATGTGTGGTATCCGTTCGCAACTCGAATTTTAAGAGTTAATTCACGAAAATTTGCTCTTACTTCTCCTAAACTAGCCAATCATTCCATTCCCAACATCACATCCACTCCTCCAAGATCAAAGACATAGAAATCTTGTGAATTTTTAGACCCTGCATCTCCAATGTCAATTCGGAACATATCTCTTCACAATCTTGCTTTCTCCCATCACCCACCTCTACAGTATAGATGGAGGTTGCATTCATATCTAATTCCTGTTGTTTCACAAACGTGGCTGAAATAAAATTATGTGAGGCTCCACAATCAATAAGTACCATGACTTGTTCCTTCCCAATCTTACCCCACAACTTAATTGTTTTCTTTGATGAAAGGCCATCAATACTACACATAAATAACTGGAGGTCTTTTGGCTCCCCCTCTTCCTCAATTGCATTAGTATCCCCTGTTGTACCCACTTCTTCATCCTCTCCGGTCAACACTAAAACTTGTAACTGTTTGTTGGCACACACATGGCTTAGACCAAACTTTTCATCACACCAGAAACACAATCCCTTCCTAGACCTCTCTTGTAACTCCACATCTATTAACTTTCTAAAGTTTCTTCCTCTGAAGGTATTGGAAACCTTCACTACACTTCCCTCTCCGGTAAAACTTCCAGTCCCGGACACATTGGATTGTTGCTTCGCTCCCGGTTCCCACGTCACTGTGCGGTTACTGCTGTACGTCCTCATTGACCTGCTCATTGCACTTGTTGGATTTCCCCCCTTGATGGACAACTGGTTTTTCTCATCCACTCGCTGTGCACAATCCATTAAATCAGACAAACTTTCTGTTGGATGGAGCTTTAACTCTGCCCTAATTATTTCCTTTAGTCCATTCAAAAAAATGCCTCTCAAGTACGTTGTTTCTGCACTCTTTAACGGACCAGCATAGAGTTCAAACTTCTCTTTGTATTCTTCCACTGAACCTGTTTATTTGAGACTCAGCAGCAAATCAAAAGGACTGTCAACCAAGGTGGGTTGGAAATGCCTAATAACCGCTGTCTGAAAATCCTCCCAATTTGGATGGTGCGCAGAAAACTCCCACCATTGATACCAAGTCAGCGTTTTCCCTTCCATTGCTACCATAACCGTCTAGAACTTTTCCTCTCCAGACATCCCCGTCAAATCAAAATACCTCTCTACTCTGGTTGTCCAGCCATATGCATCCTCCCCATCTAAAATAGGTATCTCTAACTTCCTCCATCTATCCACTTTGTGTCGTCCTCCATTGTGACTTCCGTGTGTTTCACCTTGAGGAATTGAGTGGCTGTGTTCGCTGCTCGCTTTTTCCTGTCTTGCACGGATTTCTTGCACTGCGACCTGCACTTCCCTTAACTGTTCAGCGCTCTTCTCTATTGTTTCACGCATCGCCAGTAAGCCTTCAAACCCCCTCTCCAATGCCTCCATTCTAGCCTCCATGCTACGTGTTGACACCATGAATTTGTCTCTAGGAACTTGTTGTTCTGATACCAGTTGATAGATACCAACTGGTAAGGGAATAAAGACTGAATTTTATTCAAAGAAACATAACAAAAATTACAAATTACACAGAAAACTGAGTAGACTAGTTAATACATAGGTTTCCCCCAAGATGTTCGAGAGCCTGGTCTCTCCCTTCCTGAAAACGCACTCAAAAATTGCCTAACCCCTCCTTGCTGTTACTCCAGAATTTATTCTACAATAACTGCTTAAGGCAGTTACGTATGGTCCTAAAAACAAACCCAAAATTTATTTTGCAATAACTGCTTAAGGCGGTTACGTATGGTCCTAAAAACACACACACCTAATTAAAATAACAACTACTTGAAATAACTACCATAAACAACAACTAAAACAATTCAGTCCTATTAATAAATCTTAAGTCTTAGCTCTCCTCTTATAATATTTACTTATAAGAGGCCTAACACAAGGCTTCTCCGACTATAAGCCATTCTATGCATGAACTCCAAATGCAAGAAAATGAAGATGAAGATGAAGTTGAAGTTGAAGATGAATATTATCTCGAGGAAGATGATGCTTCTGAAATAAGTACTGATGATGAAAACTAGTTTGTTTTTTTTCTAGAGGTAATTACATACATAAGAGTTTTTATTATGACTTTTGCATTTGTTCATACCAAAATTGCTAAAGTGGATAAATAGTGTGTTTATATTGGTGGCGAGAAACTCAAAATCATGGTGGCATCATGAAAAACTAGAAGCAACTGTGTTGCTTTGCCTTTAACGTGAAAAATCTGTATTGATTTTGGCAAAAGTGAAGCCAAACCAAACATGCTAAAATGTGGTTAAATAAAGATGATTTTAACTGAGTCTGGAGATCCTGAAAAACCCATTCTGCAATTGTTTGGGAATTTATTATCCTCTTTTGAGATTGCTTAAATTATTGATAATAATGTATTGTTTTTCTTTTGCCACTTATTGCCAATAAACCTTTTCCACATCATTAATTCTTAAAACTCAATGAGGATCTCAGTCAGATTCTAGACTTGGGCATAGCTGATATTGCGCAAAAACTACTTGATTTATGCAAATTTTTGTTAACCTAAAGAATTTCTTCTTTGCTTCTTAGCCTATCATAATAAAAAGACTATTTTGCAATTAGTAGCCACTATCTAAATTGCTTCTTAGCTGGTATATTTGGAATGGGATTCTTGGAAGCTGCATATGTGGATAACGGTGCTGTGGATGTCCAAGAAAGTGCTAAGAAGGAACGTGAGCGAATTGAGGAGTTGCTTAGAAGTAGAGGAATTAGATATGGCTCTTACCCTCGTTTCACTGTTTACGTTAAAGGCCAAAAGGTTCAACTTCAACCTCTCTTTTTCTTCACTCACATTGAAAGTCTAACTATATCTGATGCTGGAATTACAATTATAGGTCAGTATTAAGTTTCAAATTCCTCCTAATTGTGAAGTTTCACAACTTATCGCAAATCTTACTGCACATCTTGGAACAAAAGCTGAAGGCCATGGTGGTGGTTCAGACATGTTATTACGAGCTTGGGACAGGTACTTCATTCTCAATTTCTGTAATTTAGGGAATATTAGCACTTAGCAGGCATGTTTATGGCTTATGGTACATTGAGTGTCATATTGGATCATCTAATGTGAATCCAAATATGCTATACTAACTTATATGTGATGATACTGTTTCTGATATGCTTTTTCATTTTTTTTAACTATTTAAATTTTAGTTTTAGAATCATGCAATAAAATAAAACCACAGTCTGTTAAATTTGAGGAATAAAAAAAGTGTATGTTAAGTGTACATTCTCGGATGTTCGTTTATCATTTTTCTTTAATCTATGTAGGCTAGTTCTTTTTTTTTTTTTCATTTCCTCTATGAGAAAAAATAAAAATTGTTCTCTACGGTCTAGGGCCAAATGTCAACTGACATGTTGCATCATTGAATTGGTCCATGGTTAGATAATTATTTTTAGAAAATTCTACTTTTTATTGACTAAACTAAAAATAAAAACAAACATTTTACAGTTATTAACATATTCATCTTATTTTTATATTTTAATCAACCCATAGATATTTAATTTGATTTTAATAATTATTTTATATTAAACTAATGTTAGGATTTAACTATAGAGTATTTTTTTAATTATGTATAGCTATCCTTATATGTCTGCAGTTTGCCAATTGAGAAAACAAGATCATCATGTGTTCTCAATCTTCAAAACTTCTTGAAAGGAGTTTTTTAATTTTTTCGCTCTACTTGATAACTGTTAGCTAGGTGGTGATCATGACGATTACTTTTGAAATAAAATATCTAACAACATTGAATATTCATCCACTTGGGGGCTACTTAACTACTATAATTTAGTGTTCTTCTTTGAACTTACTCTGTACTTCTCCCTTTTGTTTTTATTTTTTATTTTACTTGTATGCGGTTTCTACTTTGTATTTTCTATTGGAATTGTAGCCTTGTAGGACACTTTTTTTTGTCATATTTTCCATGTTGGTGGGTTGTTTAGATTTTTTTTTTTTTTTTGCATTTGTAGGTGTTTTTGCTGTTTTATTTAAAGAATGAGTTTGAACATTTCCTTTTTTATTCTATTATGTTCATTTTTGGGGGAATTAGGTGCTTATTTAAAGAAGGCAAAATTACACTTTTTTGTCTCCCAATTTATCTCTAATTTCGGATTTGGTTCCCCTATAATTTAATTCACAAATTTAGTCCTCCAGATTTATAAATCCCTACAAAATTGATCCTAAAAACCCGATTTGGACGTTGATCGTTGACCTCAGACGTTGACTGCCACGTGTCAATGCCACTAGGGGACTAAATGTGTAAATTAAACTATAGGAGGACCAAAATCAAAATTGGAGTAAAACTTGGGGACCAAAAGTGCAATTTTACCTACAAAAAATGAAGTATTTACAGGAAATCACTCAGACGTTGACACGTGGCATTGACATGTGACATTGACACGTGACAGTCAACGTCTGAGGTTAACGGTCAACGTCCAAATCGGGTTTTCAAGACCAATTTTGTAGGGATTTATAAAATTGGGGGACCAAATTTATGAATTAAATTATAGAAAGATCAAATCCATAATTAAAAATAAAGTGAGAGACCAATTTTGTAATTTTGCCTTTAAAGAATGAGTTTGAACATGTCGTTATGTTATTAGGCTCCATGAGGAGTTCTTTCTTCGAGGGGAAGTTATAATGGAACAAGGAAATGTTGTGGATCAACTATATTTTGTCTGCCATGGAGTAATGGTATGATTTTATATTTCCACGAACCCATTTGCAATTGCTCAATTTCTATTTTTTTTTTCTGCTAAGGTTTCTGATATTTTTAGTTATAGCTTCTTAATTATTTGAATTATAGGCATGCTTTCTATGCTTGTCTTTTTAGCCATTGGACATGATTTTTATGATTTGGTTATTTTCATCTCTTTTTGATCAAATTTTATTCTCCTAAGCATATTTTAAGCATGGAGCAGATGCTGCTTATTAATAATCTATAATTCTACATATTTAAATATTGAATCATGATGAGCAGAAAACTATAGAAGGAAAGAGAGGTAAAGAAAAGGAAGACTAAGTATAAAGAAATTAGAGGTTGAGAAGGAGAGCGATAAAGGTTAAGACAAATTGACAAAAGAGTAGATATATATTGGCCTGGGAATTTAAAAGCGGGTAAATTCTTTTAATGCTTTGAGAATTTGATGTTAATTAATTTAAGTGTGTGATTGACTAAATAAAAAAATCAGCAAAATAAAAATTAAATAAAAAACTGGTAAACTAAATAAAAGAAAAAACTAGTGGATAATTAATTTACATTAACTTGTATTGGGCTGTATAGAATTATAAGAGGAGCCCCATAGAAGAATTCGAACCCACTATTAATTTTTAGCCAAAAAAAGTAGTGTTACTAACTTGTAAGAGTAATAGCATATAATGAAATTAGCTGGAGATAATTAAAACTAGATATGCATATTGTGCAGACATAGCAATATATTGAAATTAAATAAGTTTTATAGTAGGCAGCTTCGTTTCTTACTTTTTTTTTTTAATTTCATATTTATTTATTTATTTATTTATGAATATTTGTATAATTATATTTTTTCTCAATTTATATTTTAGGCAAATTTAAAATTGTTCAGAGTTATTTATTACTTGTAAATAGTCATATTTAAAAGTTGTCATAACTAGTAATATATTACTGCCTTTTTCAGCACTAATTTGCTAATGAGATTCTATTTTCCTATAAAGGAATGGAAGTGTGGTTAGAATTTTTAGGAGCATTCCTGCTGATGTTCTTTGTTGTAGTTCTTTAAGAGTTAATAGTCTTATTAGAAATCATGCCCAAAGAATAGTCTTATTAAAAAAAATTCTGATTGTCCAGACATCTGAAGGACTATTAATTTATTTACTTAAACATTCACTTATATTTTATAACAGTGATAATATATTTTGCTTTGTAAAGCATCAACATGTGTGGACCCCTGGAAGAATTAATGTTTGTGATGACGTGAGTAATGAGAAAGAACTGCTATGCTTACTTGTTAGTGGCGTTTAAGGAATTCTTGTGATAAATTAAAAAAAAAAAAAAAACTGTTATGCTAGCTCAAACACTCATGGCTCAATAGGGGAAATCTGAGGATTTTAAGGGTAGAGAATAGATTTTTTTATCTATACAAAACAAAGATAGTATTAAATAATTTATAATAATTTGTATATTATTTTATATTTAATTAATTGAATTAGACTTTTTCAATAGAATAGAGTGTTGATATTTGAGTTCAAAATAAAAGTATTGATATTTGTTCCATTAAAATTTTTGGTCCATTGTCCATCCAATATACTTGATTAACAGCATGTATAAATATGATTAATCTTATTTTATTAGTAGTTAAAAAATATATAATACAATTTAAAATTTAATAAATATTGATATGTAGTTAAGAGTTGGTTAAATTGACATGCAATCATTGTTGGTCCTAAGGAATGTTTGGAGGGGTGATGACACTAAACTTATGATTGAAGGGTACAAAAAACATACTTTCAAATAATTAAGGGATTAGTGTAATATATAAGGTGTTTGACCCCCCTTTAATTCAAATCTGGTTCAACCCTGTAATATGGCCAATCTATGCTCCTCTCATTTGCATCATTAATAGGCAATTTGGCATGTGCCCCTTGTTAATCTGCTACACTAATATCAGTTCCTCTTTCAATCATTTTATTTGAAAACTAGAGTTGATGAAAATATATAATACTACATAGCCTATGAAAATATAATATTACATAGCCTGTGAAAATTTTAAAAATCAACTTGTTTTTGTTACATAGCCTGTGAAAATATGATATTACATAGCTTGTGAAACTTCTTATTGACTATGTCCCAACTTGTCATTTCAATTGTTGATTTGTAACTGCTATTTATTATGTTCTTTTTCTCCAGTTTGCTTTGATGCAAGTGTGAATGTGAAGACATTTATAAGACTAATACTTGATAAGTTGTAAATCTGTGGGTTTGTTGGCATTTCATTAGTGATTCAGTGAGTCTATGCATGACTATGATTTTATCCTTTGCAACCTAAAGCATTATCAGTCCAGAAGGTTGTGGCTGAATTTAATTTCATGATAACTTCTCTTATATTGTAGCCTTTTTGGTTTTAATGCTGGGAAGTTGAAAATGGAAAAGAGGATAAATCTGAGCATGAGTGATCCTGATCTTGTTCCATTTATTATCTAGGTTCTTAAATTCATTCCATTTTTTTTCAATTTAGGTTGTTTGGAATTATTATCTTCGAAGGCCGTTCGCATGATGAAATTGGTGCTTAATGGTGTGGATACGACTTTCATTAACCTCATTCAACTTTGCTTAATTAAATTTGACTTCACATGTTTTTATTAAGTTAGCCATATATATTTGTACTAACCACATTTTGTTAGCAAAAAAATAAAGAATGATTGCTTAAAGTTAATTTTGGTTAAAAATGAAATGGGTATCATCTATGAATATCATTTGATATATCAATTTTATAAGACGGTTCTTAGCTAAGACCATCTTAGAAAAGACACTTTTAAAACGGTTGTTAGCCAACGACCATCTTAGAAATGATACTTTCTAAGATGGTTGTTAGTTGGAACCGTCTTAGAAAGTCCACATTCTAAAACGATTGTTTGCTAACGACCATCTTAGAAAGGATACTTTCTAATACGGTCGTTAAGTGAGACCGTCTTAAAAAGTCTCTACTTTTTAAGACGGTCATTTGCTGACAACCGTCATAGAAAGTTAGACTTTTCTACGATTGTTGTTTTATAACTGTCGTTAAAAGTCTCAAGTTTTAACGACATAAGATATAAAGATGATTTGAAACTGTCGTTGAATGCCTCTATTAACCGTCATTAAATGCCTTTTTTATAGTAGTTGCTTGCTCTATGTTGATCGAGATAATTGATTGTCAATTGGTGTAATTGATTACCAAGATTTTGGAAATGCAAAACAAAGGGTATTTGATTGAATTAATCAATTACAAGGTTTGGTAATTAATTATAGTGATTTATTAGTTAAAATTTATAAATACCCTCTCCTGTTCTTTCTCTCTCGTGACTTCTTTTACGAACCTTAACTTTTGAAATCGCTTTCTAAGAGTCAAAAAAAGTTTTTTTTTTCACTGCATTCCTCCTGAGAGACTAAGATGCCTAAGAACCACACAATCTTCATGATGTATTGATCATCATAGTTAAAGCTTGAAGAGTTTCAATCTATACTGAAGGTGTACTCAATCCTTTAACTAATGATTTCTTTGTTGAAGTTTAATCTTGGTTAGGCTTACCAAGAATAGAGTTGATAGGGTTTCAACCCTTAGAGTTTTCTACTTGTTGGGTTCAAGTTGGAAGGGAATTTTTTGAATTTATTTGATTGTGCAATGTGCTTGTAATATTTGAAATATCCAACTAGGGTTGTAGGGTATAACTGGATGTAGGTCAGAAATGGTTGAACCAATATAAATCTTGTTTATGATTCTCCCGTTCTCTATCTTTTGCTTTGCAATCACTATATTGACAATTGGCATTGAAATTTGATTTTATCCAAACTCTGATTTTAAAGGTTATGTGTTAATTGGTTTTTCTTGTTCAAAAACTTTGTTTATGAAGCAATTTTGAGAAAACCTTGATTCACAAAAATAGGTTTATCTATTTTAACTAAATTTTAAAAAGATCTAGTAAATTTTGAAGGAATCTATTCAAACCCTCCCTTTCTTGATTCTCGACTTAAGATGGTGGAACCTGTTTTGGTGAAAACCACCTTTTAGCCACTGCCTCTATTTATTAAATTTTGAAATTACATAGGAAAATAGAGATTTAAATTTTCATAAAATTTGGGCAAAGTCTCGTATGTATTTGGAGCTCTCCCAAACAACTTACAACGCAAAATCAATAAGAAAAGAGGAGCATGCATTCAATTCAAAACAGATTTCACAACAAACAATTTTCCTATCAAAACCATTTTCACTCTTCAAAATAATTTTTAGAGCAAAGCAACAACAATGGAGGCACATGTACGACTATGGTTGCCTTTCCTAGGCAACCATGGGGTTGAATTCACAAGGAAGAACCCCTCCTCCTTTCCTAGGGATAGTTACACAAGTAAAAGAGAGAAGGGGTGAGGGATGTAACATCCTGATTTTCGTACTGTGGAAAGTTTCTAGTAAAAACAGGTAACATTTGAATGATAATTAATGTTATAACATTTTAAGTAGTGAAATAATTGTTTTATGTGTGTGTGCGACATCCTTGAATGGATATGATGACAATCCTGAAATCAAGAGAATGCATACAAGTTTTGCTCTATCATTCACTCATCCCTTTCTCCTCCTTTCTTTTTGAATTTATGCTTAATTTTAAGTCTTGAAAATATAACATCTTGATTTCTTAAAATACCCATTTTTCTCTCCCCCTTTGGCAACATCAAAAAATCCAAAGTGCATAAAACATACATAATTTTAAAAACATATACAAAGCATATTTTGTAAAATAAGCATAAAAGATTCTAAACCATTCATGAAGCAAGACATAAACCAAATTATAATGCAAATCACATAGTCATATATCACAATCCATAAATGTTCAATCATACTAAGCAAATACTAAAAATACTAAGTGTTCAAATATCATAAGCATGTAGCCAAATACAAGGCTTTAGAAACAAAATATAATACTAATAATAAAGTTTAAACTGATGGTGGTGGAGGTAAATCAAGGCAGTCGCGAATGATGGTGACATCTTCTTCAACCTTTGTGATCCTTGAGTCCATTGCATCGAATCACATGTTCACTTGTTGTTCCAAAGCATCAAACCTCTCACCAACATAGGTTTGGAGTCCATCAAACCTGTCCAAAATACTTTGAAGGAGAGAAAAGTCTCCTTCAACCGGTAATTGTCCTTCATCATCATTTGGTTGAGTACCCTTTTTTACCCAAGAGCCATCACGCTCTTTGCGGTATCCAAAGGACGCAACCACAGTAGCACCGATCAAGAAAGATCTCTTGATTGGAACATAAGGTTCAGAATCAAGAGGGATGTTGAAATGTTGAAGGAAAAGAGTGACTAAATGTGGATATGGTAAAGGAGCATTTAATCGCAATGCCTCATGCATGCGATACCAGACTAGATGTGCCCAATCAATTTGTCGGCCGGTATGAAAAGCCCACATGACTATAAGATCTTCTTCAGAAACCTGTGCAAGGTTTGAAGATATTGGGAGTAAAATACAAACAATAAGATAGTGAAGGATGCGGCTTTCAAGAGCCAATGAACTGGCAAGAAGCCTTCCGGTCATATCCGCTTGTTGGTGCAAACCAACCGGCGGGCATCATGCAGAGAAAAATCAAACTTCCAATCATTTTCTAGTGCACCTTCAAATGGTACACCTTCGCTAGATAATTGGGTCAAATCATAGAAGAGGGATTGGTCAATGACCATCTTTATCCCATAAAATTCTGAAATCAAGGTACTTTCTTGAATTTCCAGATTAGAATAAAAAGTTTTTACCAATTTAGAATACACATGTAGTTTTAAAGACATAAAGGGAATGAGATTTGAGTTTTGAAATGCTTGAATGCATTCGAAACTCGCATCATAAAAGAAATCCATATCTATGAACTTAGGATCAATGATAGAACGAGAGGAAAGGAGGTTTGTGTACCATGTACATTGTTCTTCCGATGAGAACAATGAGGATGAGGAAATGGAGGAAGGAATTGGAATATCCTGAGCCTCAGAGTGTCGTTGGCTTCTACTTGAAGCAAAAGAACATCACCTAGACGAAGATGCTCTGATACCACATGATGTAGCTCCATGTAGAGCTTGTAGGCCTTGGATCTTCTTCATCAATGGAGTCCTTTGATTTTTGAAGATCAATGGCAGCAGAATGAAGATGGAAGAAAGATGATTGGAGACGCCTCTTCAAGGAGAAGATGAGTCAAGAAGAAGCTCACCATCATAGGAAGCCATGGATAAGAGCTTGAGGGTAGGAGAAGATGAGTAGAAAAAGAGGGAGAGAAGGAGCACGAAATTTTGTGCCTCAAATGAGGTCTGAACATTGAAGTGTAATTCTCAAATGATCAATGTTAAAAGAAATGCACACACATGACCTCTATTTATAGCCTAAGTGTCACACAAAATTGGAGGGAAATTTGAATTTCTATTCAAATTTCACTAGAATTTGAAATTGAATTTGTGGAGCCAAAATTTCACTAATTATGATTAGTGAATTTTAGCTATGGTTCAGCCTACTAATCCAACATCAAGTTCAAGATTCTCCGCTAAGTGTGCTTAGGTGTCATGAGGCATGTAAAGCATGAAGGACATGCACAAAGTGTGACTATATGATGTGGCAATCGGGTGTAGCAAGCAAATGCTCACCTCCCCCTCTAAAATTTAATTGGATTAGGCTTCTCCCAATTTAATTAAATTTATTTACCAACACACACATCAAATATTCACTTAATGCATGTGAAATCACAAAACTACCCCTAATACAAAAACTAGTCTAGGTGCCCTAAAATACAAGGGCTGAAAAATCCTACATTTCTAGGGTACCCTACCTACATTATGGAGCCCTAAATACAAGGCCCAAAAATAATGAAATCTTAATCTAATATGTACAAAGATAAGTGGACCCAACCTTGTACCATGGGCCCAGAAATCTACCCTGAGGTTTATAAGAATCCTAGGGCCTTCTTTAGGAGCTCTAGCCCAATCCTCTTGGAGCCTCTTGCTCATGGCTCTAGTGACTGGTCCCTTCCTAGGGAGGATTGCATCAATGAGGCATGTAAAACATGAAGGACATGCACAAAGTGTGACTAAGATAAGGACTTAGTAAATTTTTTAAAAGAATCTCAATTTGATTGCTATAATTTGGCCTCAAAATCTTTACTGTCCAAATTCTTCTATTAAAGTTAAATCAGTTTTGAAATCTCATTTTGAACTGATAATCGATTACCAGGTTCTTGTAATCAATTACTAGAGAGTTTGTGAAAATGGCATATTGAAAATTTTGAACTGATGAACTCACGATACAAAATTATTTGAAATTTGGTCTGTGTAATTGATTACAAAAGTCATATAATCGATTACCAGTGAAGAGATTTCAGAAAAACTATTGAAAAGTCACAACCCTTCAAAGATATGATTGTTTAATCGATTACCAGAGTCATGTAATCGATTACCAGTGAAAAAGTTTCAGAAAATCTTTTGAAAAGACACATCTCTTCAAATTGTTTTGAACAGGCACTAATAGAATTCTTAGAGAACTTAACTTTCAAAACCTCTCTAAACATCTTTGGCCAAACTCTTGCAAATTATTGAGAAATCTTCTAGGAACTTCAAGTTGTATCATATGCTCTAAAAGAGAGAAATCATTTTGTTCATCTTATAAAACTCAGTTGTAATCAAGAGATTGTTTGTCTCTTGGCGTGTGAGAAACTCAAACACAAGGGTGAGGGATCCCAAGGTGTGTTCAAAGATTGTAAATGATTTACAAGGATAGTGGAAAATCTCAAGTGGGTTACTTGAGGACTGGACGTAGGCATGGGAAGTGATCGAACCAATATAATTCGAGTTTGCAATTCTATCTTCCCTTATCTCGTTTATTTTATTGTAATTTACTTTGTCTTACACATTTATAGAACATTGTTAAATTGATTACTGCTTCTTCTTCTACATTCTAAATCTATCACATATCATTTAAAAGGGGATTAAAACTTGTTGGTAAAAAAAAATTTAAGACTTAATTCACCCCCCCCCCCTTAAGTTATTGAGGTCACTTGTTCAACAATCTTCAAAGTGAACAGTCACCAACTAAAGCTTTTCCATGAGAGCCCTCAACTGGAAGAGGAGTTTGTGGCATACCTCTCTTTGGTCTTGCTAATTTTATGTAATGATGTGCCTTGAATGACACTTGATGAGTTTCCATCTCCCTTCTTTTATATGTTGCCTCTTTGTTTGCATTTCATTGCATACTTACATTGTGGACAATGTGCACTTCAAGTGTGGGGGAAGGGTTTAGAAAAAAAAATTTATTTTTTGTTTTCTATGTTTTCTATTTGTTGTTTTTTGTTTTTGTATTTTGTTTTAGTTTCAATGTTTGTATCTATTTTTTTATGTTTAGTTGTATGTCGTTTTTGTCTGTTTTCTATATCTGTATGTTGATTTGGTTTTTGTGCTATTTTCTGTTTTGTTGTATTTGTTTTGTTTTGTCGTTTTACTTTTTTACATGCAAAAATAGAAACCAATAAGATTTTTCAGTTGCTACTTTCTAATGTTTTTTGTTGAATTTAGGCATTTTTCATGTTTTTCATAGAATTTCTAACTTGTATAAATTGTGAGAGATGTACCATTTTTAGTTGAGAGGTTTCATGCTTGATGTGAAGCATTGTTGCAATTGTTGAAGTGATAAGTAGGCTTGGAAAATAAAATTTAAGGTGGATCATGGTTGATAGAATTATGCCTTGTAAGTTTTTGGGCTTTTATGGATGGATTGCACTATTTCATTCATGCTCTCTCATGTGTGATTTCACCTTTGTGCTAGATTACTGTAGGTTTTTCCTTGCCTCTCTTGTCATTCCTTGTTTCACATGCATTGTTTAAGATGATTTAGGCCTCATTTCTTTTAGCCACTAGCCAAATAAACCTACCTTACATTGATATCCATTGTCGCCCTCTTTGAGCCTTTAACCCTTTCTTTCATGTAGCTCATTACAAGTCAAAAAGTGGAAAACCATGTTGTCCTAAACTTTAGGGAGAAAAAGGGCCTTGGAATTGTTTTAGGAGTGGGTTTCAAACAAGTGTGAGGGATTTGTATTTTGATTTTATGAAAGTTCCCTTACTTTTTAAATTTTATTTTCTTGTGACTTGTTGAAAAAAACCAAAACAAAGAAAAAATAAAAAAAAAATAAAAGAAAAGAAAAGAAATGAAATAAGTATAGAAATCAAAAGAAAGTAAAAAAAAATGTACAAACAAAAAAGAAGAAAAAAGCATAGAGAAAAAGAAGAAAAAATGCAATAAATGTGTTGTGGTTCATCATTTTTCTCTCAATTGTTCTTCATTTTTCTTCCTCTCTTCAACTTTGTTCTTCTCCTTTCTTGCACAAATTTATTTTCTCTTCTAGTGGTGATGATCGTGGAAGGCTAAACCACTAATCAATCCAAGGATCCAATCCAAGCAATAAAGAATTTGAGTTATGGTCAAGTATTTCAAATTCTATGTTAATATTCATCATCTTCTCCAATTCTATTTTCGATTTCCATGATTATGGATGTGTTTAGGATTGGAAATGAATTAGGTTATTGATTAATTTCTTAATTTTTTAATTTAATCACAGATTGATTGGATGATATTTCAATTTGATTTGTGATCTCATTGAATTTAGGGATTAATTCAATTGAACTACCTTTAATGACATTGACTGAACTTTCACAATATGATCATTATCTATAGAATTGTGATAATTCAAATTGCTTGGATTTAGTGAACTAGATTGGTGCTATTAAATTTGTTTCATATTCTGCTTTCAAAACTCTATTTCTATTTTAGATTCTACAATTTTGTTCCTGTATTTTTGCATTTCTTTAAATTTCCTACAAACTGTTTGTTGAAATCCCCCCTATTGTTTATAAGTGGATTGAAGTTGGAACCAAATTGGATTGTATCTCTGAGTCGACCTAGGTTATTCTTGTACTACAGAATTAATCCTAGCTTTATTTGTTTTGGAACAATTTGGCAATTGTTATCAATATTTTGCATCCAAAGGACACATTTTCCAATGGTCATACATACATGCATGGCTAGACGACTATGAGTGGACGAGGGATATTTTGAAAACTCTATATCTTATTAAACAGAGCATTTTTACTGTTGAGCGATCCTCAACCAATGGGCCACATTAAATACCTTTTAAAAGCCCAGAGAAAATCACTTATATTCCCTTTATAAACTCCAAGA
The DNA here is from genome assembly GCF_000004515.6 of Glycine max. Lineage (NCBI taxonomy): Eukaryota > Viridiplantae > Streptophyta > Magnoliopsida > Fabales > Fabaceae > Glycine > Glycine max. The sequence goes on from NC_016091.4 coordinate 37,164,212, forward strand.
AATCAGGGCAATGGTCTATCTTCACAATTTTTGCAAGAAATTTCAAAACTCTCTCAACAAAACCTCTTTGAAACCCTAACCTGATGCAATCCTCCCTAGGAAGGGACCAATCACTAGAGCCATGAGCAAGAGGCTCCAAGAGGATTAGGCTAGAGCTGCTGAAGAAGGCCCTAGGGTTCTCATGAACCTCAGGGTAGATTTCTGAGCCCATGGGCCAAGTTTGGGTCCTATTCTCTTTGTACATATTAGACTAGGATGTCATTATATTTGATCCTTGTATTTAGGGCTCCATATTGTAGGTAGGGTACCCTAGAAATATAGGATTTTTCAGCCCTTGTATTTTAGGGCACCTAGACTAGTTTTTGTATTAGGGGTAGTTTTGTAATTTCACATGCAGTAAGTGAATATTTGATGTGTGTGGTTGGAAATAAATTTAATTGAATTGGTAGAAGCCCAATCCAATTAAATTTTAGAGAGGGAGGAGCATTTGCTTACTACACCCCATTGCCACATCATATAGTCACACTTTGTGCATGTCCTTCATGCTTTACATGCCTCATGACACCTAAGCACACTTAGTGGAGAATCTTGGAATTGATCTTGGATTAGTGGGCTGAACCATAACTAAAATTCACTAATCATAATTAGTGAAATTTAGGCTCCAAAGTTTGGCTCCACAAATTCAATTTCAAATTCAAGCGAAATTTGAATTGAAATTCAAATTTCCCTCCAATTTTGTGTGACACTTAGGCTATAAATAGAGGTCATGTGTGTGCATTTTTTTGAACTTTGATCATTTGAATATTAACTTCAGATTTCAGAACTCTTTTAGAGCACAAAATTTCGTGCTCTTCTCTCCCTCTCCCTTCATTCATCTCCTTCTTCCTCCAAGCTCTTATCCATGGCCTCCTATGGTGGTGAGCTTCTTCTAGACTCATCTTCTCCTTGAAGTGGCGTCTCCTCTCTCTCTTCCTTCTCCATTCCGCTGCCATTTATCTTCCAAGAAGCAAAGGAATCCATTGATGAAGAAGATCCTAGGCCTACAAGCTCCAATGGAGCTTACATCATAACCTCTATTCTTTACTCACCATGTCAAACTCCAACAAAAACATTGCTCTTGCCACCACCATTATCACCACAGGCACCACCACTATTCACATTGATGGAGAACCTACTACTCACGATGAACACTACTTCAATATCAACATGCTAGAAGGTCTTGGCCTCAACATATAGGGTACCCTGCTTCTCTACAGAATCTGCGATTACTCCAACGACGCTCTGATGATATACCCAAAACTTATCAGAATGTTCTAGAGGAATGCTCAAATGAAGGACTAGAAGACCATTGTGTCCAAGTTTCTTAGAAAAGAGGTTGTGTTGTCCATGGACACCATCGCATATGTCACAGGATGCATAAGAAAAAGGAAGCACATAGCAGGAAGGCTAGGAGAAGACCAATGAAAACCATGTCCCAAAAGCTCTCTATGGGAAGAACTTCAAGGAGGTATATGGGAAGAAAAATGAGCATTACAACGTTCTATATGACATGGCCAAAATCTGGTCCAACATCACTCAAAAAAGTTTCTTGCATAAAGTAGGTTCAAAAGATTTTGTGTCTGACCTACACAAACTTTTGCTCTTCCATCTGATGGGTGAGATTCCATTCGACCTTCCACACACGGTCTACATCAACATTCTTAGGAACATGAAAACTCTGAGAAGAATGGATGACATCCACTATGTCGCCCTCATCAACAAATCCTCTGAGAACACCAGGTATTCCATGTTTTTGAGAGACTCAATAAGGACTCCAAACAGTCCATCATCAGCAAGGGAACCTTCATTGCCAGACAGTTACACTTCATTGTTGTCAACTTGAAGGCAATGAAAGTTGACATTAGAAGAAATATGCCCATCCCTCATATTGATCAAAATGATATTCAACAAAGGAGGCAGAAGAAGCTGACCAGAACGACTAATGAAGATAAAGCTATGAAGACTTTTGGACTCGCTAAAAAGGATCAAAGACTCCTTAGAGAGCAGCAGGGCAAAGTCCAGACTAGGAAGCAAGCCCAACAAGAAATAATGTACGAGGAGCAACAAACTAAGAAAATACATTAGGAGTCCAGAACCTCTAGTCTAGTCCAATCCCAACGGACTCATCCTCGGACTACTCCAGTCAGAAGGAGTCAAAGGCAAATCACTAATTAGACAACAAAGGCTCAAAGGTTAAGGGGCATGTGCGAAATAGAGGATAGAGGCCCTCTGATCTTCCCTGGGAAACGGAAAAAATAACCTGTTGTCTAATAGAAGATTGACCAACTTATGATCCCCTCTTTTATTCCAAAGAAGAGGAAGACAAGAGTTGGATGCAAGTCCTTGACACCAAAGGAACCCATCAAGATCCCATCCTTTGATGGCTCTAGTTCATCTGATAATGAGGCAACACCAACTCCCACTCTACAATCATCCAGTCCACCCCCAACGCAGGCCGGGAAGCCTATGTCTCCAATCAACACATCCAAGTTTTCAGTGCTTAGATCCACATGGAGAAGAAACTAGAGACCCTGGATTAAACAAACAAGGGAAGAGATTGCTCCTAGGAAGTTACCCATTGCCTTTCTCACAAGGAATCAATAGAACCATTGCCATGAGCAAGTTATCTTCCACCAGTGACATATGGAACCCATCCATAGGCAACATGAGGTAACTCCACCTCAATTGACATGGTATGAATATGTTCATACTTCATTTGTTGAGTATGTTGCGCTACCCTAATAAGTGTCATAAATTAGTTATTTTTTGGATTTGATGCAATCCTACCCCCTAAGGGCATTGGATAGAAGACTCCAAGAAGATTGGGCCAGAGATGCAAGAGAAGGCCCTAGGGTTCTCATGAGCCTTAGGGTAGATTTCGAACCCATGGGCTAAGTATGAGCCCCTTATCTTTGCTCATATTAGATTAAGGTTTCATTATTTTTGGACCTTGTATTTAGGGCTCCATAATGTAGGTAGGGTACCCTAGAAATGTAGGATTTATTAGCCCTTGTATTTTAGGGCACCTAGACTAGTTTTTGTATTAGGGGTAGTTTTGTAATTTCATATACATTAAGTGAATATTTGATGTGTGTGTTGAGAAATAAATTTAATTGAATTGGGAGAAGTGCAATCCAATTAAATTTTAGAGGGGGAGGTGAGCATTTGCTTGCTACACCCTATTGCCACATCATATAGTCACACTTTGTACATGTCCTTCATGCTTTACATGCCTCATGACACCTAAGCACACTTAGTGGAGAGTCTTGTACTTGATCTAGGATTAGTGAGCTGAACCATAGCTAAAATTGACTACGGCAGGATTAAAATGTGCACTTATCTTTTGATTGTAATAGTTTTTCTTATAAACTTCCCTTCTTTCTAGTTTTTTTATATATTGTATACTTACTAATGTTTTTTTTAATATGAAAGATTCATCCATGATTTTGTAGGTTTTGATGGTTGTTTGTTGGATCCAAAAACCAATGATTGGTTAGTTTCTCCAAAGGATTGGATGTAATCTTCATACCCTTATGTATCTCTTTTGATATTTTATATATGTATGAATCTTTTCTACTCATTATTGGTGATTTCATTTTGTTTGTAATGCTTGATTCCATTTGATCACTAGCTTCATGAAATTGGATTTTAAGTTTGGCTGGAAAGTATTCTTAGAATTTAAAGTGAATGAATTTACGCTTTACGTTATGTTGCTAGGAATAAAGCATAACATTTTGATTGCAAATAACACGAGATTATAATTGTAATGTTGGGGTATTTACTCCATATGCAGGGGATCGATATTTGGTAAATATTCATAGGACTCTTGAGTAAGAGGGATTGATTCGGGGTAATTTAATATGTGTATCAGTAATGTTAGAAAATGATTCATATATGTTAATCTTATTAGGATACTGAGGGTATGAACGATAAAATTCAATCCTATATTTTCTTGAATTAATTAAAGTCAATATTATATTTTCCGTAATTTTTTGTATTTCTGACGCACTAAATTCTGTTATTTCCTTTATTTTGTTACTTCATTTATTTTTCGTTAGTTAGACAAACTCATTGATGTAATCCTCCCTAGGAAGGGATAATTCACCAAAGCCATGAGCAAGAGGCTCCAAGAGGATTGGGCTAGAGCTGTTGAAGAAGGCCCTAGGGTTCTCATGAACCTCAGGGTAGATTTCTAAGCCCATGGGCCAAGGTTGGGTCCACTTATCTTGGTACATATTAGATTAGGATTTCATTATTTTTTGGCCTTGTATTTTGCGCTCCATAATGTAGGTAGGGCACCCTAGAAATATAGGAATTTTCAGCCATTGTATTTTATGGCACCTAGACTAGTTTTTGTATTAGGGGTAGTTTTGTAATTTCACATGCATTAAGTGAATATTTGATGTGTGTGTGTTGGAAATAAATTTAATTGAATTGGGAGAAGCCCAGTCCAATTAAATTTTAGAAGGGTAGGTGAGCATTTGCCTTCTACACCCTATTGTCACATCATATAATCACACTTTGTGCATGTCCTTCATGCTTTACATGCCTCATGACACCTAAGCACACTTAGTGGAGAATCTTGGACATGATCTTAGATTAGTGGGTTGAACCATAGCTAAAATTCACTAATCATAATTAGTGAAATTTTGGCTCCATAAATTCAATTTCAAATTCAAGTGAAATTTGAATAGAAATTCAAATTTCCCTCCAATTCTGTGTGACACTTAAGCTATAAATAGAGCCCATGTGTGTGCATTTTTTGGAACTTTGATCATTTGAGAATTACACTTGACAGTTCATATCTCTTTTGAGGCACAAAATCTCATGCTTGAATTGGTGTCTCCAATCATCTTTCTTCCTTCTCCATTCTGCTGCCATTGATCTTCAAGAAGAAAAGGACTCCATTGATGAAGAAGATCCAAGGCCTACAAGCTCCACATGGAGCTATGTCACCCATGATATCTCGATTAAATTAGTACGTAACTATTAAACTATTTACTTTTATAAATCTGTAACCTGTGACGACATTGGTATGCTTGTCAATAGTCTAACATGCCCCCAAATGCTATAGTGGCTCTAGATACCCCTCCTGGAAAAGACCTTATCCCAACATGGTCAGGATGAGTCCTCAATGGTTACCTAATGGTACCACTAGAACTACTTTTCCATCACCTGCACCATCTAAGGAGAAGCAGAAGCAATCAGCCAAGTCCAGTCATCCACTTGAGAGGGCATTCAAGCTCACTTCACCTGTAGTAATTTCCAGCATGGATCCCTCAAATGAGAACCCTACTCCTCAACTACTGTGGTCCAAGGAGGTGCAAATTTGAAATCATCACACTAGATTCATTCCCTCCCATCTCGCCTTGCTAAAACCCTCCAAGCAAGATCTAGATATGATATAAGGCATCTTAAAGTATATTGTCGCAACCTACCCTTTGACGGGAGGGCGAGGTGAAAAGCCAAAGGAGCATCTTCCAAAGAGGAAAACACGTGAGAGTCTCCACCAACGTTTATTTGAGGAAAACGTTAGAAAAAACCAAAAAGAGATCTGCGGATTTTGAAATTAAGGGTCCGGGAGTTGTTTACGCATGGGGAAGGTATTAGCATCCCACGCGCCTATCACAAGGGACGGCAACCTTTAATCGAGAGTGCAAAAACATGACTTCAAAATTATGTATTTTCCCTTTTTATATTTTTTTTTTATTTTTTGGGGTCGACAAGGGTGTTGCCCTTGCTCCTACGTATCCTCAGGTGCGATGAGGAATTCAGACCTACGTAGTTTTTTAAGTCTGAAAGTTTATGTGTTAAATTGATTTTATGTTTTTGAAAGATTGATTTTAATTGCGAACAAAAAGTCATTTAAGGCGTTGGACCTTGAAATGATGTTTTAAATTTTGAAAAGCGGAGAGAATCATTAAGGCATTGGACCTTGAAATGATCTTTTGATTTTTAAAAAATGGAGAGAATCATTAAGGCGTTGGACCTTGAAATGATCTCAAGTGATATTTGATAAAAAGAAGTTAGTTACGAGTTGGTTTTATCTTGGTTTTATTCATTAACTTTCAATCTCTTTAAAAGATGACTTACATAATTAATGATCGGTTAAAATTTACTTTTCAAAGGAAAATGAGATACCGATGATAGATGGAGATGAAGATACACAAAACAACAAAGAAAGCCCCTAAGGGCACATAGATCATATCCAAATCCTTAAACCAAAAACTAACCAGATGACGAACAAAGAACACCGAACGAAGAACGATGTACAAGTTGATTACGGTCGCGATTCGGTATTGCCTCAGTCTCGTTTTCTCTTCTTTCTTCTTCTTCTTTCCCTCTTCTCTCAATAACCTTCAATACTGAACCTATTTCCCTTCACTCATCCTCCTTCACACCTATTTATAGCAAAAGATGGTCTTTGGTGGACTTGCAGCTTGCCCAAGCAAGGTGTTGCTTCACCCTGAAGTAACCTTGCTCGCCCAGGTGAGCTGGTTACTTCACCCCTAAGCTATTTGGGGGGCCAGGCAGCCAGAGGCTAGCCTTGGCGAGCCAGGGTCTAGAAAATTACCTGAAATGACTCTTTTGCCCCTATCTTTCTCACCCTTGACCAAATCATCGAATAATCTTTCGTCTTGCACGGTAACTGGGTTCGAACAGCTCACTTCGGCTAACGAGGATCAAAAACATCGATGGATGGCAGTCCCCAAACGAAATTAGGGTATGACACATATGTATATATCAGACCAAACAACTACTTATGCCTTTGAGCACCACATCAGCAGATGTACTGATATCAACATGGTGCTTGGCAAAGTTTGCCCAAGACTCCCTATCTGTGATTAAGGGAAGAAGAAGGGCTTCAAGCTCTACTTCAATGAAGACATGACCAACAGAAAATAGAAGATTCAGCTGGTTAACTACTCCCAGGATTCGAACACCTTGTTCCAAGGCCAAAAGCTCATCCTAAAGCTTGATGCAAATGATGCTAGGACCTCGTGGAATCAGATGGTGTGGTATGACACCAAAGGCGCCTGTCCTTCCAACTCGACACATGTGCCTGCTTCCCAGCAAAGGGATTCTATTTAGGTATTGCGTCTAACCAAAGTTTACCACTTTGATGATGCAAATGCCTATATTGTGAAGAACCCTAAGCATGACTTCTTGAAGCGCCTGTTATGGCTACCCACTATATTCTGCAATCACGTCTTCGATATCTAAAAGATGAGAATGGAAATGCTAGAAGCCCGCATCCAACACCTTCATCAACTACAAAAAGTTGACAGAGCTAAATATAAGGCAACTTGGAAAATTAGGCAAGAAAAGAAAGCCAAACAAAGAGTTGATGCAGCATCCAAACGCACAACTGCTGTCAAAAGGAAAGTTGAACTGACAAGACCCAACAAGATGGTTTCCAAACCAACTACTATACCTGCTGAAGCACCCAAAATGGTTGAGACAACTCCGGTCACAGTTGCTATGGAACCAAAAGCAAAGGCGAATGAAGTTCCAACTGAATCTACCTCACATGAAGCCACCTCTAAAGATGCAACTGCAGTTATCATCCATGCTACCAGCTCTGGACCTACTCCAATCAACTTTTCTCCTCTAGAGGTAGTGACAAAAACTGAGGTGAAGAAGATGATTAGGCTGGCTATGGACAGCTTTGCTGAAAACCAAAAGGCTGAGAATGAAGTGTTCAAATGCACCTTGCAACAAGCGATTGTTACTCAATTCAGTATTCTTGGTGAGTCTCTCATTCTGAACCTACAACAAGCCCAAATGCGTCTGTCCAGTGTTGTTGTTGCACCTATGTCGCTTCCATCTACCCAACCTCCACCACTGGTAACCCACACTTCCAACCCCTAATTTGAACCAAACACTTAGCCTTAACCCTCCCTTACAAGTAGCCATTTCCCAAACACTTATGCCACCTACTCACTCTGATATTCCACCACCAACCCAACCACCACCCCTTCACCAACTCTTTCAAAAGGGTAAAAAGTTTACGAAAGAAATTTTTATGTAAACACCAGTCAATCAATAAAATAAGGTTTTTTGAAAGATATATCTGTGTCTACAACTGCACCCACTCAATCAATAAAATAAGGTTTTTATGAAAGAAATTTTTTATGTAAACACCAATCAATCAATAAAATAAGGTGTTTTGAAAGCTACCAGACATAGCATTCTGATATGTTTTCGTTCATACTACCATTATTTTGATATATTATTTCAATAGTCACTGCTCAAAATTTATATAGTTTGTCATCATCAAAAGGGGGGAATTTTTAGACACTGGATGATCCATCACTGGACAACCCAAACATCTTTTACGATTTTGATGAAAATAAAGACATAAATTTATGTTAACTACTTTGTTGCATGTAAGTCAACAGGTCTGATGATTGGAAACAATACTAGAAAAGACCTATCCACAAATGGATAACTCATCTACTAGAAGCAAGAAGCAGTCATTCAATGCATCAAAACAACATGCGGAATAAGCATTTAATTGAATTATCTATTTATTCCATTTTATATGATTTTTTCTTAAAAGGAACATATCTACAAAATTATTCTTTATTTCCTTTTATATGATTAACAACCATATTGAATTATGAATGACATATATGGAAATCTCTGATCCTATCAGACAGAAACACGCAGTAATTGCTTAATTCAGGAAACAAGGATCAATTTGCACAATAGCCATAACATTCAATCTCCAAGATACTCTCCAAAATTACAAGTGTCTCTCTACCTATAAATACAACATCAAAGATTGAAGAACTTTGATGAATGTACATAGAAAGACAAAGAGGCATAAATTAAGAAACAAGAGAAAAAGAAAAGCAATTGTTGAGTAACACACTGAGCCTAAGATATTTTATCCTTTGTGTATACAAAGTATTAGTAAGAGATAAGAACTTTATGAAAGGTAGGAGTAGCTTAATGACCAATAATACTTAGGTGTTCTTAGATTCAAGGGGAGTCTAAGGGGTGTGCCAGGAATGGCCTTGATAATACTTGTAAGCCAGAAGTGACAGGAAAGAATATTTGTTGTAATCAAGGCTGATTAGTGGAACCTTTTACTGGTTGGTAAAGGAGAACTGGACGTAACTCAGGTTGAGTGAACCAATATAAAACAAAGTTTTTTTATTGTTCTTCGTTAGCATATTACAGTATTTCATTGTCCATTACTATCACACTTTGCACTCAAGGTTTTTCATTGAAAGACAAGTTTTCCAACTCACTAGATGATAGTCCACCTTTTGTCATTGGATAAGGGTTTTACAAACTTGTTTATTATAACATCTTCCATTTCATAAAGATTTTATATTTTGACTAACACACTATTCAACTCCCTTTCTAGTGTGATTTGCAATATTTTAGTGGAATAGAGAATCGCAAACATAGTGTATTATTGTCCCTTCTCTCTCCTCAACAAGCTACCATGTAGTAGAAAAAACAAGTTGTTGATAATGAAATTATTTAAGGAAGGCTCGAATTCCACAACAAATACTTTTCTAAAGCCTATAAAAGTTTTCTCAAGGATCAGCACAATACAAGACTTCATTCAAAATTCATAAGCCCTGAGATTCTATCAAAAGTATTGAACACTCAAAAACCAAAACTTAGAAAGTCTTTTCAAAGTTAGAAAGTCTTGTCATAGTTATCTCTTTGTATTCAAGCCTGAGTGTATATCCTCTCTTTGAGAGATTTCAATCTTGTATTCGTTCAACTTGTTTTTTGGAAAGCCAGGAATGGCTTATTGATCAAAGAATACTTGGGTGTTCTAAATCTTAAGGGGAGATTAAGGGTAAGCCAGAAGTGGCATAAAGAATACTTGTTGTAACCAGGAGTGGAAGAGTAAAAACTTGTTTATAATTAGTGGAACCCTTTATAGGTTGTGAAGGATAACTAGACATAGCTTAGTTTGAGTGAATCAATATAAACATTGTGTTTTTACTCTAACATCTGATATAACTTCTTTATCTTTTTTTGCTTCTATCTTATCTTTGGATGCACAAGTTTTTGTGAAAATTGTATTTTCAAAATCTATTTTCAACGATTGGATGCTCTTGTTAAGAAATTTTTTCTTAAACATGTAATAAGTTGTTGTTTGAAAATCTTTATCTTTTAAAAAAGCTTTAAGTTTTATCTAACACACTATTTAACACCTCCCCCCCCCCCCCCCGACCCATTCTAGTGTAAGATATTTGTTATTTCAATACCCTGGTCTTGGCTTGGAGACTTTCAACAATACAACAAAGTTTTCTTGTCCTCAAGCTGGTTCTTTATTCAAAAGAGTTTAGCACAACAACTTCTAGCTGACATGTTTTCTGCATCAATAATGGACAACACAATTTTTGAACCTTGCTTCTTGCATATCCATGTAACAAAGTGCCCATTAATGAAATGGAAGTTTCCATTTGTGTTTTTCCTTTCAACTTTGTCTCCAGCATAGTCAGCATCACAAAAACTTGTGAGCCTAAAATCCTCCCTTCTTTTTAACCACACGCCATGATTGGAAGTTCCAATTAGATATATGAAAATGCATTTAACAATAGTTAGATGGACTTCCGTTGGTTCTTGTTAGAATCTCGCACATAGGCAACCACTGAAAATGATATTGGGTCTTGACGCTGTGAGGTATAGCAGTGATCCAATCATTGCTTTATAATGAGTCCTATCCATCTTTGTAGATTCTTCGTCCAATCCTAGATATGTTGTTGGATGCATAGGTTTCTTCATTTCTTTTGCATTATTCATGTTGAACTTCTTTATGAATTCTTTTACATACTTCATTTAATGAATGTAAATTTCACTGCTTGTTTGCTTTATTTGTAGTCCAAGGAAAAATTTCCAGCTCTTTCATCATGCTCATTTCAAATTCTGTTTGCATTAGCTTAGAAAAGTCCTCACATGGCATTTCATTAGTAGCACAAAAATAATTTCATCTACATAAACTTGTACCAATATAAGTCATAATTTTTACAGAACAGTGTTATGTCCACTTTTCCTCATTCAAAGCCATTTTTCAAAAGAAAATACTCAATTTTCATACAAAGATCAAAGAGCTTGCTTGAGTCCATGCAATGCTTCATTATGTTTAAGGACATGGCGAGGAAAAGTGTCACTCTTAAATCTAGGAGGTTGTTCAATATAAACTTCTTCTTGGATTAGTTTGTTTTGGAATGCACTTTTTACATCCATTTGATACAACTTCATTTTGCTATAAGTCGCAAATGAAAGTAAAATTCGTATTTCCTCTAGACCAGCCACAAGTGCATAGGTTTCTTTTTAATCTATACCTTCCTATTGTGAGTATCCTTTGGCAACTAACCTTGCCATGTTCCTCACAACCTTACCATTTTCATCAAGTTTGTTATGAAAGACCCATTTTGTTCCATAGCCTTCTTCTTTTTTGGTAGTTCTACTAACTTTTAGACATCATTCTTTTGGAATTCATTGAATTCCTCTTACATAGCCTTTATGGTAGCCACTAGATGACCCAGACATCTCTTAAGGTTTTGATAAAAACAAATATATAAATTTTTGTTAACCAATTTGTTACATGTAAGTCAACGGGATTGATGAATGGAAGCAACACCAGTAGAGACTTATCCATTAGTGGATACCTCGTCTACTATAAGTAGGAAGTACTCGTCCAGTTCATCCAAAGTACAATTGGAATAAACATTTTATTTGAATTATTAATTTATTCTAGTTTCTATGATTTTATTTAAAAGGGACATATTTATGAATCTATCTTTAATTTCCTTTTATATGTCTAATGGTCATATCGAGTTATCAATAACATATATGGAAAGTCCTCATCCTATCAAACATAAACACGCAATATCAGCTTATTTCAGGAAACAAGATCAATTTGCACAATCGTCATATTCAATTATGAAGATACTCTCCATAATTAGGAGCTTCTCTCTACCTATAAATATGACATCAAGGAGTGAAGAACAACGGTGAACAAGTGCAGAAAAACAAGAGTTGTAAATCAAGAAACGAGAAAAAAGAAAAGCATTAGTTGAGAAATACATTGAGCTTAAGAGGGCCCATTCTTTGTAATACACAAAGTACTTGTGAGAGATTAGAACTTTATTGTAAATTCACAAGTTGAGTGTTGTAAAGAATATTTGATTCTATATCAAACTTTTGTTCAAAGCTAGGAGTGGCTTAGTGACAAAACAATACTTGGGTGTTCTTAGATTCAGGGGAAGTCAAAGGGTTGTTCCGGTAGTGGCCTTAAGAATACTTGTAAGCCAAAAGTGGAAGAAAAGAATACGTGTTGTAGTCAAGTTTGATTAGTGGAACCCTTTACTGGTTGGTAAAGAAAAAATGAACGTAGCTCAGGTTGAGTGAACTAATATAAAACAAAGTATTTTTACCATTCTTCTTTAGCTTATTAAAGTATTTCAAAGTCCATTGTTAACACATTTTGCACACAAGGTTTTCACTGAAAATAAGTTTTACACATCACTAGATGACAGTCTACTTTTAGTCACTAGACAAGGGTTCTTATCAACTTTTTTTTATAACATCTTCCATTACAAAAAGATTCGATATTTTGTCTAACACATTATTCAATCCCTATTCTAGTGTGATTTATTGTATTTCACTTTACCCATTTATCGTCTTGCATTCCATCATCAATATGTTTGGGTTCTACCTCTTAAATCAATGCAGTGTAGCCTTGTGATCTAAGTGATAATCTTGTTTGCACACAATCTATTGGGTCATCAGTGATTTGGCTTTCTGGATGATTTATCCTTATGATTCATCCAGTGGGTTCCCTTGCTTCTTCTTAAGGATCATCTATATGTTAAGTGGACACGTCAACTTCTAAACTTTAACTGGATGACACTGTTAGACTTTTGGCAAGTGTACCAATTGTCGTCACAGGTTATAGATTTGTAAAAAAGAGACCGTCTCCACAGAGACTTGAATTACTTAATTCATTCGGATAAAGGTTATCAGTTCAATAGTTATGTACAAGTTTAGTCAAAATATTATGGGTTTTTTTAACTAACGGAAGATAACTTAAACTAACAAAGTAATGGAAATAACGGAATTTAGTGCGTCAAAAATACGTGAAATTATGGAAACAATAAAAATGAAGTTAATTAATTCAAGAAAATGTAGGATTGGATTTCATCGTTCATACCTTTGGTATCCTAATAAGATTAACATATATGAATCATTTTCTAACATTACTGATGCACATATTAAGTTACCCCAAGTCGATCCCTCGCACTCGAGACCTAAGAATATTTACTAAATTTGCTAAATATTGATCCCTTGCATATGAAGTAAATATCCAAGCATTACAATCATAATCTCGTGCTTTTTGCAATCAAAACATTATGCTTTATTCCTAGCAATGTAACATAAAGAGTAACTTCATTCATTTCAAATTCTAAGAGTACTTCCTTGTCAAAGTTAAAATCCAATTTCATGGAACTAGTGATAAAATAGAATCAAGCATTACGAATAAAATGAAATCATCAATAATGAGTAGAAAATATTCATACATATATAATATCAAAATAGATACACAAGGGTACAAAGATTACATCTAATCCTTAGGTAAAACTAACTGATCATTGCATAGAGTACAAGAGTAACAAGATAAATGACGAAGGATGTGATCCATGGTCACAACTCTACAATGCTTGGGCTCCACTTTCCATTTTCTTCTTCACTTCCTTAGCTTCTCACATTTTTTCTCTGCTACTAGATGTCCTTTTTAGCTTCAAAGACATGGCTATTTATAGAGAAAAGCCAAGAGGTGCAGACAAATTCACCCAGGTGAGTTGTAGCTCGCCCAGGCGAGTTGGTTGCTTAAGCATGAAGAAATTTGATTAGCCCAAGCAAGCTGGTTGCTAGCCTGGGTGAATGGATTTCTGAAATCTTGGAAAAACGACCATTTTACCCTTCCTTTTCACTTGGTTTCTGGATTCAACAAACAACCATCAAAACCTACAAAGTCATGGATGAATCTTTCATATTTAAGCAAAAACATTAGTAAATGTACAATATATATAAAACAACTAGATTTAAAGGAAGTTTATAAAAAAAACCATTACAATCAAAACATAAGTGCCTAACTTTTTAATCCTAAAATAACTATAATATGGCACTTATCAGATACCTTTTCTTTAATACCATTGTCCAGACTAAGATCTACAAAGGACTCATCTAGCTCTGATAAGTCTTTATCAAACTCATTATCATCAAACTTTACATGAATAGCTTCCTCAACTGTTAAGATTCTTAAGTTGTAAACTCTTAATGCCTTAGATGTTTCAGAGTATCCTAGAAATATTCCATTATCACTTTTTGAGTCAAATTTTCCCAAGTTATCTTTAGTGTTAAGAAGGAAAGATTTACATCCAAAAGGATGGAAGTATGATATGTTGGGATTTTGTCCCTTCCACAGTTCATAAGGTTCTTGAGTTGTAAGCTCTGAATGCCTTAGATGTTTCATAGTATCCTAGAAATATTCCATTAGCACTATTTTAGTCAAACTTCCCAAGTTATCTTTAGTGTTAAGAATGAAATATTTACATCCAAAATGATGGAAGAATGATATGTTGGTTTTTCGTTCCTTCCACAATTCATAAAGAGTCTTTTTAAGAATTGGTCTTATACAAATTCTATTTTGAAGATAACATGCAGTATTCACTACTTCAACCCATAAGTTCTAGGGGTTAAATTATCATTGAGCATGGTCCTAGCCATCTTGTGTAGAAATATGTTTCTGTTGAGGTGTCCTAGGTGTTGAAAAGTTATGAAGAACATCATTTTCTTCACAGAAAAGTTGAAAATTTTCATTCTCAAATTCTCCCCCATGATTACTTCAAATTGAAGTAATGCATACTCATTTTTCATTTTGAAATTTTTTACAAAATTTAAGGACACTAAAAGACTCATCCATGTGAGCTAGGAACATGACCCATGTCCATCTAGAGTAGTTTGTTGGACAAGTGGCCTCAATAACTTAAGAGGAGGGTGAATTAAGTTTCAAAATTTTCCCACTAACAAACTTTAACCCCCTTTTAAATGATATATGATAGGCTCAGAATGTAGAAGAAGCAATCAATTTAATAATGTTCTTTTAATTGCACAAGACAAAGTAATCTACAATAAAATAATTGAGATAAGGAAAGAGAGAAATGCAAACTCGTTTTATCTTGGTATGGCCACTTTCCGTGCCTACATCCAGTCCTCAAGTAACTCACTTGAGATTTTCCACTAACTTTGTAAACTCTTTACAACTTCTGAACACACCTTGGGATTCCTCTCCCTTGTGTTTAGGATTCTCACAAGTCAAGAGACAAATAGTCTCTTGATCACAACAATGTTTTTAGAATGTACAGAAAAATTTCTCTCTTTTAAAGATGATAATACAAGTTGAAGATCTTAGAAGAATAGTCAATTGATTTGCAAGTGTTTGGCCAATAGTTGTTTAGAGAGCATTTGACAATTAAGTTCTCTTTTAAAATATCTCTCTTACTTTTCGAAGTCAGACACACACATATATAGGTTCATTGTGCCTTTTCAAAATGGTTTGAAGAGATGTGTCTTTTCAAAAAGCTTTTTTGAAATTTTTCACTGGTAATCGATTACACAGTTATATTTCTGAAGAGTCATGACTTTTCAAAGGTTTTTTTGAAATCTCTTCACTAGTAATCGATTACAAGATTCTGGTAATCGATTACACAGATCAAAATTCAAACAGTTTTGTATCGTTAGTCAAAAATATCTTCATAAACTCTCTGGTAATCGATTACACAGTCTGGTAATCGATTACACAGTCTGGTAATCGATTAACAGTTAAAAAATATCGTTTTTGAACTAATTTAGCCTTTGATAAAAGAGTGTTTGATAATAAAGATGTTGAGGCCAAACTAAAGCAATCAAATTGAGATTCTTTAAACAAACTTACTAAGTTCTTATCTTAGATTTAATTGATCTTGTTCTTTTGACTTGATTCAATCGATGCTCATCAAGTAACCTATTTGGCATCATCAAAACCTGTAAGATATTCATTCATATTCTCCCCCTTTTTGATGATGACAACCATCTTTAGGTAATACTTTGGCATCATCAAAACCTGCATGATATACATTCACATTCTCCCTCATTTTGATGATGACAACCATTATCAAGTAAATTCTTTTTGGCATCATAAAAACCAGCATGATTCATATAGCCTTCCACTATGACAAATCCATACCTTTTCCCACCGATAGATGTTGTTCTGGTTGGACCAAACAAATCAAGATGTAACAGCTCTAAAGGTCTTGAGGTGGAAACAATGTTCTTACTAGTAAAAAGATTTTTTTAATTTATTTCTCCTTTTGACATGCCTCACAAAGTAAATCAACTTTATATGACATACATGGTAATCCTCTTATAAGGTTGTTTTTCTGCAGTTTTGAGATTAACCTCAAACTTGTATGACCAAGTTTTTGATGTCACAACCAATGATTTTCTTTGACAGATAATAAGCATGATACCTTTTGATTTGATAGTTCTCCCAATTTAATCTTATAAGGGTTACCCTTTCTCTTGGCAGAAAAGAGTGGGGACATGTCCTTGTTCTTGACAATACACTTATCCTTGTTAAAGGAAACAACATATCCACTGTCACATAATTGACTTATGCTCAACAGATAAAGGGTTAAGGATGAATCTTACCCACTCTTGTTATTCTTCCTTTTTTTATTCCCTCTGAAAGTGACAATTCCACCATGATAGGGAGTCAAGCATTGGAACATGCATCTTTCTCCTGTCATGTGATTGAGTAGCCACTACCCAGGTACCATGATAGGTGTTCCCTCCCTACTATCAAAGACATCTACAACAAGAACTATCATTTTCTTAGGTACCCAAATTATTTTTGGTCCTCTTGTGTTAGCTTTAAACGCATGGGAGGTGCCTATTCTTGGTCGATCCCTACATTTAGATGTCAAATGTCAAACTTTACCACAAAAATAACAAACAACAATGTCTTCATCATGAACATAGATCTCTCCTTCATATCTATTTCTAGATTTGTCTAAGGGGCATTAACTATATCTTAAATAGTTTGTCAAGATTTTCTATTCCACTAACAAATTTGGCCAATGAAGATTTTAAGGTTCTAATTTCCTCCTGAAGTTTTACAACATCTTGAGGTTGACCCTTAAATTCTTCATTCTTCAAAAGCTTTTTATTTAAGAATTTTACAAATCTTTTATGTTCTTCACATTCCACCCAAAGATTATGTTTACTTTTTTAAGGTACTTATAATTAGTGTGCTTGTGCACATTCTTTCCATAGATCATGTCTCTTTTCACTTTGATGATCATGAAGTTC
Source organism: Glycine max (assembly GCF_000004515.6). Classification (NCBI taxonomy): domain Eukaryota; kingdom Viridiplantae; phylum Streptophyta; class Magnoliopsida; order Fabales; family Fabaceae; genus Glycine; species Glycine max. Next base: position 37,181,642 of record NC_016091.4, read on the forward strand.
ATTGAGTTCCTTCAAATCCTTTTATAGACCTTTCAGTTTGTTTTCCAACTCCTAAAAGTTCTCCAATAGAGTAGATTTTTCTTGGCGATTGTCTCATTCTCAAGACATAGCTTGGACTCTTTTTCCTTAAAAGTTTCACAAGCATTACATGTATGAGTGGACTTGTCCAAAGAAACATTTGTTTTATCTTGAAGGGTTTTTTCAAGTTCCTTATGACCTTTGGATAGCTTTTTGAAATCTTTTTCTCATGTTTTTGTAAGCTTTCGAAAGAATGGGCGAGTTTGATAATAGTTCATGATAACCTAGTTTAAGAGATTCAGGATCATGAAGATTTACTCATCCTCTTGGTCTGATTCAGATTCTTTAGAGACTATGTTTTTCATCAAACATAGGTTTGATTCTTTTCCATCTTCATCAGATGAGGTGTCGTCCAGATCCTCCTAGGTGCTCATTAGACCTTTCTTTTTCTTGGACTTGTATTGTTTCTTCTTGTCCTAAGACTTCTCCAGTTATGGGCATTCAGATTTTAAGTGTCCAGGTTTCTTGCATTCATAGTTGATAAATGTCAAATTTACCAGATTTTCATATGCATTTTGTGACATTTATTTGGCTTTTTAGTTAACTTTAGGCCTTGTTTTGAATCAAATTAACTTTAAATTCAAATTTTACTTTGTCTTTGGTAGAATTATATGTTTTATTTATTTTTAATGAATTTTTTATAGTTGTTTAGCAAAAAACATGTCCTTATGGAAAGAACTCCAGAGACCCAAAATCAGCAGAAAGTTCTGGAAGGAGAAATTGCGAAAATTGAAGATAAAAGCTATGAAAATAAAGAGTAAGATATTTTTCAAGGATGCATCAGCTGAAGAAGAAGATAATTACTTGAATTAATTAGAGATATTATTTTTTTGTAATTTCTTATGATTATTTCCTAAATTAAACCTAGCTACAATTCTATAAATAGGAGGCTAAGCATTCATTGTAAAGGTGTAGAAGTCTCGAGTAATGCTTAGAATTATATTTTATACTTTCATCTACTAGATGCCTCCATTGCTCCATTAGACACTCTAGGTTTCATTCTATTAATTTTATGAGTGCAATTGGTTCCACCTAGGAGAGGAAAGGATGAACTTTATTTTGCTTTAATTCTATTGTTAGTCGTCTTATACGACTAACTTTTGTATAGAAAACATTTTCCAAAACTTGTATAGTTTACCCAATTTATGGTTATTTTGTAGTGATTTTGTAAATAAATCTTGTTTTATGGTTAAAGCTGTCTCTAGAATAATTCCATTGAATTTAATGATGAAATCTGTACAATTTCATGTGAAAAAGAGGCTAAGTCATGAAGTGCTAAAAGTGACAGTTGAGCTTAGCTCATCAGTTGGGCTAAGCACAGCTTCAACATGCTTAGCGTGATAGAAGAATCTGGCAGGGCATCAATATCAAGGCCGCACGCTAAGCGCGAGATCAGTGCACTAAGCACAGCAGTTGTCTTCAGCCAGGCTCAGCGCGCGACTGGTGCTAAGCTCAAATCCACTTACTCGCGCTAAGCGTGAGGGTGGCGCTAAGCGTAATGTCATGGATTCAGAGCCTATTTAAAGCCTGTTTTGTGCATAATTAGGGCATGCAGATGATTTGCACAGATTCCAAAGTACACCACAGTGCATTTTTCAGGAATAGAGCTCTGGAGGCAGCAAGAGGAGCAACTTTTGCAGAGATACCTAGGTTTTGTAATCTCATTATTATTATTATTATTAGGTTTTTTCTATAATGGCTGGCTAAATACCCTTGTTGGGGATTTCTAATGAATAGCTGATGTAATTATTTTAATATTTAATTGATTGTGTTTCTTGTGTTCAATGCTTCTTTTAGTGCTTAAATTTTGTATGCTTTTGGTCTGATCAACCATTTGTGTGCCTAGTTAGGTGACCTTAGCATTGGGAAATGTATTGTTGCCTTAGAACTTTAGCATTGAGGATTAAGTTTTGGTTTTAAGTATGTTGTTACAATAATGTTGTTTGGTCTAAGTCTATTCCAACAAGAGGGATCTGAGGACAAAGCTTAGGCTGAATTAGTCTAAACTTTCGTAAGCTATTTAAGCTAAGCCTAGTCCAACCAGAGGGATCTGAGGATGAAGCTTAGTTTAAGTTAGTCTAAACCTAGGAAGGCTGTCTAAATTGAGCCTAGTCCAACAAGAGGAATCTGAGGACGAAGCTTGGATTGATTCAATCTAACTAGGGATCGAGGTTTAGTAACTTAGGCTACAACATAGAACACAAAAGCATGGTTAATTAGAGAAATATCTTTATATACATCAGCTGGTCTGTTAGAAAGACCCAACATCTTTACCTACTGCTGTAAATTTTACTTATTTGCATTTTTACTATTTTTAGTCTAAACTTAGTTTAATTATGTTCCAAATCATCAATTATCAATGTTTCTTTCAACAATGCCTTATTTCTGAATTTAACCCTGTCTTAGACTAGTTCCCTGAGTTCGATACTCGGATTCATCCATTTTAATTTTAAATACTTGACGATCCGGTGCGCTTTTCGGCAAACTGGATTTCCCTTGAACATATTTGTATAAAGAAAAAGTGGACCAAAAAGTAACTGCAGGGGAAATCCAACAAAGTATTTATGGCACCGTTGCCGGGGAACTAGATTTAAGAAGAGTTTAGTTCAGTTTTACGATATTGCTTTATATTTTTCTCTTTAATTCATTGATTCTTATTGTTCATATTTTAGTTATCGTATATTCATTGTTCTTTTGAACTGGATAATTTTTGTTCAGTTTTCTTGTATGCAAAGAAGATCTACTGCAGGTGATTTGATTCCCGTTGATTTGGAGATTAACGCCACCTGTAGAAGGCATAATTCAGAGAGAATCAATTTTTTTTTGCAGGATTTAGAAGCAACAGCAACTCCAGAAGAAGAACCTCGATCTTCCGAGGCATCTTCTAGTTTTTTCTATTGCAGGGCATTCTCATATAGAACCAGTTGAAGATACAATCATGGCTGAAGAGCCAAGAAGAGTAACCTTGGAGGATTATTTAAGTTCTATTGTGCCACAATTTTTCACTAGTATTGCACAGCCAGAAGTTCAAGCTTAGACAATTACATATCCTCCTTCTTTGATACAGCTGATTCAAAATAATTTGTTTCATGGTCTACCCAATGAAGACCTTTATGCTCACTTGGCCACCTATATAGAGATATGCAATACTATTAGGTTGGCAGGTGTGCCTGCGGATGCAATCAGGTTGAGTCTGTTCTCATTTTCTTTATCTGGAGAAGCTAAGAGGTGGCCTCATTCTTTTAAAGGAAACAGTCTGAAGTCATGGGATGAAGTAATAGAAAAGTTCTTAAAAAAGTACTTCCCTGAATCGAAGACTGTAGAAGACAAAGATGCCATCTCTTCCTTCCACCAGTTTCCAGATGAAACGTTGAGTGAGGCACTTGAAAGATTCAAAGGTTTATTGTGGAAGACTCCCACTCACGGTTTTTCAGAACCAATACAGCTCAACATATTCATAGATGGGTTGAGACCACAATCTAAGTAGCTCTTGGATGCTTCAGTTGGGGGCAAGATCAAAATGAAGACCCCCGACGAAGCGATGGACTTAATTGAAAGCATGGCTGCTAGTGACATAGACATTTTGAGAGACCGAGCCCATATTCCTACCAAGAAGATTTTATTGGAGCTAACCTCATAAGACGCTCTGTTGGCACAAAACAAGTTGTTGTCCAAGCAACTAGAGACACTAACAGAAACACTAAGTAAGTTGCCAACTCAGCTTCATTCTGCACAAACTTCACATTCTTCTATTTTGCAGGTTGCAGGATGTACAATTTGTGGTGGAGCTCATGAATCTAGATGTTGTATCCCTAATGAAGAGAAAATTGCACATGAAGTTAATTATATGGGGAATCAGCCCAGAGGCAATTTCAATACAAGTGGATTTCCAGGATTTCAAAACAATCAGCAGTATCAAAAGCAGAGACAGTAGCAAAATCACCCTAGTAACCAATTCAGAAGAGACCAGGGTGGTTCATCTACAAGGCCACAATAGTAGATGCCAAGTCTCTATGACCGAACCACAAAGCTGGAAGAGACTCTAGCTTAATTCATGCAAGTGTTAATGTCTAACCAAAAGAGCACTGAGTCTGCAATTAAGAATCTGGAAGTTCAGGTGGGCCAGCTTGCAAAGCAATTAGCTGAAAGATCATCAAACAGCTTTATAGCAAACACAGAAAAATCCTAAAGAAGAGTGCAAAGCTGTGATGACTAGAAGCAAAATGGCGATTCAGGCAGAGGAAAGTAGAGCTGATCAGAAGATGGAGGGATTTAAACAAAAGTTGGCTGATGAACTGGTGTTGAAACCGGTTGATGATTTAGTTGAACTTGAAGAAATTGTTGAGGAAGGAGAGACGCCAATAAGATATTGTCAAGAGAAAATAAAGAAGAAGGAAAAAAAAGAAAAAGAAGAAGAAGAAATAAAAGAAAAAAAGTTGAAAAATGAAAAACAAAAAAAGAAGGTTGTTGAGACTGAGAAGAAGAAGGGCAAGAGTGAGGCTAACATAGAAAAGAAGAAAGAGACTACTCCTATTGAATGCAAGGAGGTACCTTATCCATTGGTACCCTCCCGAAAAGATAAAGAGCAACATTTGGCCAGATTTCTTGATATCTTCAAGAAACTGAAAATTACTTTGCCATTTGGAGAAGCACTTCAGCAAATGCCCCTCTATGCCAAATTTTTGAAGGATATGTTAACCAAGAAGAACTGGTATATCCATAGTGATAGAATTGTTGTGGAAGGTAACTGTAGTGCTGTGATTCAACGCATTCTTCCACCTAAGCACAAAGATCTTGGAGTTGTCACAATATTGTGTTCTATTAGTGAGGTTGTGGTAGGCAAAGCTCTCATAGACTTAGGAGCTAGTATCAATTTAATGCCTCTTTCCATGTGCCGGTGACTTGGAGAGATAGAGATAATGCCTACACGCATGACCCTCCAGTTAGCTGACCGCTCCATTACAAGGCCATATGGAGTCATTGAAGATGTTTTGGTGAAGGTTAAACACTTTATATTTCCAGCTGATTTCGTTGTCATAGATATAGAAGAGGATGCTGACATTCCTCTCATTCTTGACTGCCCATTCATGTCTACTGCAAGCTGCATGGTGGACATGGGGAAGAAGATACTACAGATGGGCATAGAACATCAGAAGATCAGCTTTAATTTGTTCCAGGAGGACAAAGATCCACCTAGCCAAAGTGTCTATTTTAAAGTTCATGTGATAGAGGAAAAGAGACCTGAGAAGAAGGTCCTTGAAGTAGGAGCTCTTTTGGATCTTGGATAAAAGGACGATGCATCAAGCTAGTGACGTTAAAAGAGCGTTTACTGGGAGGCAACCCAGCTTTTCTTTCCCTTTTCTATTTTTCATTCTTATCTCTTGCATGTAGTTAGGATATCTTGCTTGTGATTGTGATTAATTTCAGCTTGTTTAGTAATGAACAATGGGTTTTAAGCTTTGTGAAGAGATAGACACAAAAAGACTTGGAAATATTTTTGCAATTGTCTATCCGCTAAGTGCAGACCTTGCGCTAAACGCTCAGCGCATAGACCCCTGATTGGTTGGCTGAATAGTTCAGCTAAGTGCATATCACTATGCTAAGCCCCACATCTTCACGGTAATTGAACTTAAACCAGTGGGCTTAGCATGGATGATGCGCTAAGGGCCACTTCTTCTCGGGAAAAATTTTATTGTAGCAGCGCTAAGAGCGCTACCCTATGCTAAGCCCTAGATCCATTCTGTAACTTGAGTTTTTAAGTTGGGCTTAGCGGGCTAGGAGGCGCTAAGCGCCAATCTCTTACGGGTTTTGAATTCTTGGAAGTGAGTAAGCGCGCCTATTGCGCTAAGCCTGAACTACTCTCTATAAGTTGAAGCTTAATGGTACACTAAGCCTCACATCTCATGCTAAGCGCATATTGTAGAAAAAATTTGGTGTTGCAGAAAGCGCTAAGCGCAGGCTGCCACGCTAAGCTCCAGATGCTTACGAGACTTTACAACTTCAAGTTGGGCTTAGCGCGAGGCTAGGCTAAGCGCTGGGGTTTTAAACTCAAACATCACGTTGGCACGCTAAGTGCAGTTGTGCACTAAGCGCACCATACGAATTTCAATTTTTAAAAATCAAAGGCAGAGGCACTTTGGGTGTTACCTTTGCACCCAAACCTCTGCACCTTCTTACCCTTGAGCACTTGTGAACTTTCTGTTGTGTGTGTACTGTTTCTCAACATCTTCATTGCTTCATCTCAAGAACAATCCAAGTAAGTTAGCACATTTCTATTTTTATTTTTCATTCTTCAAACCTTAGGATAAATGACTTTTTGTTTTCTTAGTTGTATGATGTTAGGTTAAGGTTATTAGTTTTAGGGTTAGTCAATGTAGGATTTTAGCTAACCTAGAAGCCCATTACGGGCAATGTGGCTGAAAGGGGTGAAGACCCCTGTGGTTCTATCTGGAAATCGCGATGACGCATTAAGCGTGCCTATGCGCTTAGCCTATTCATCGCAACTGTTAAATTTTTGGATTTACAGATGAACGCGCTAAGCGGACCATGTCGCGCTAAGCGCGTTCATCCTACTGATGAACGTAAGTGATGAGCCCGCTAAGCGTGTCTGTGTGCTAAGCGGGACTAATGTTTAGACATTAAGGTTTTGAGAATTTATGTTCAATGCTAAGCCTGACCTGTACGGCTAAGCGCCACTTTGCTTCTATAAGTTTTCCTTTGAATAAGGCTAAGCGCTTCTGTGCGCTAAGCCCTTGTTGTGTGTTGAGCTAAGTGCCCTGCTGCGCTAAGCTCAACTCCCTCACTGTCCTTTAAGTTTTTGTAGCAAGGCTAAGCGCGCCCTGTGCGCTAAGCCTGAGTGTTATTCGGTTGAGGTTGAGCTAAGCGCCAGCATGTTGCGCTAAGCTCCAACTCTCTTCTATTTTGAAAATTGTACACTTAGGCTAAGCTCAGTTGTGCGCTAAGCCTATTCTGCAGAAAAAAAAAAAAAATTTTGTGTCTTCGAGCTAAGCGCCAGCTTGTTGCGCTTAGCGCTTGAGTAAAATTTCATAAGGCGCGCTAAGCTCAGCCTACTGCGCTAAGCGCCCAGTCAAAATTTCAGTTTTATTTTTCTGTTTTTGTGAAAATAACTTGTACTAATCTTTTGTGTTTTGTCTTATATTTTATAGATGGCATCTAAGAAAAGGAAGGCACCCTCTACACCTACCCAAGCCAGATTTGATAGATCCAGGTTCACATCTCAAGAGGCTTGGGAGAGATACACGGATATTGTGGTGCCTAGGAAGATTCTACCTGAAAGGAATGTCATTCTCCATCACTCTGAGTTCAATGAATTTACTAAAGAACTCAACGTAGAAACTGGCACAAGGAGTTGACAAACTTTGTGGATGGAAATATTGATGTGGCCATCGTAAAGGATTTTTATGCAAACTTCTATGACCCTGAGGATAAACCACCTTAGCAGGTGAAGGTGAGAGGTCCTTTGGTGAAATTCGATGCAGACACCTTGAACTCATTCTTGAAGACCCCGATGATACATGAGGAGGGGGAGAACTTTCCAGTATACTCCAGGTTCTATCATTCGAAGCTAAAACCACCGGAACTGGCAGCTCGATTATGCATCCCTAGAAGGGGATTCGAGTTAAAGCTGATGGACTGCCATTAAAGATCTTATGGAAGAATCTGACCATGCTCGCTCAGACATGGAGTGTTCTTTCCTTTTCTAACCTAGTTCCTACCTCTCACACCTTTGATATCACATCAGACAAGGCCAGGTTGATTTATGGAATCATTCAGAAGATGGATATGAACCTGGGCTATATTATTTCAGCTCAAATTTCTCTGATCGCCCAACATGACTCTTCTAGGCTTGGGTTTCCAGCCTTAATCACTGCTCTGTGCAAGGCCAAAGAATATCAAACAAGGCCGCTTCAAAGGATAAGCATTTGTTTCAAGATTACTTCAACAAACAAAGCCTTGTTTCAAGATTCACTAAAGATCAAGCCTTGCCTTAAAACAAAGGGTTTCAAAGTCATGCAAGGCTCTGGTAATCGATTACCAGGAATTGTAATTGATTACCAAAAGGGAAGAATGAAAAAGAGCTATTGAAAAGGGTTTTGAATTTAAATTTTGAACATGTAATCGATTACCAACAACGAAACTCCTGAAATTCAAATTCAAAAGTCATGACCCTTCAAATTATAACTGTGTAATCGATTACACAAACATTGTAATCGATTACCAGTGGAGAGTTTTCAGAAAATCTGCCAATAGTCACATCTTTTGATTGGATTTGTGAATTGCCATCAAAGGCCTATAAATAGGTGACTTGGGCATGAATTTTGAAGAGAGAGTTTTGCTGGTCCAAAATGTCTTATCCTTTCTAAAGAAAATGAGAGAGATTCCAAGAGAACTTCATTGCCAAATGCTCTTTTAAAAGAAACTCTTGGGCAAACACTTGCAAATTCATTAAGAGTTCATCCATGGACTTCAATTATAATATCCTTCTCTTAAAGAAAGAAAACTTCTTCTTATTTCTTCTCATTCAAAGAGATTGATTAAGGGACTGAGGGTCTTTTAAGTTGTAAGGAATGCTGAACACAAGAGATGGGTTGTCCCTGTGTGGTTCAAACTTTGTAAACGGATTTTTACAAAGGGAGTGGAAAATCTCAAGTGGGTTGCTTGAGTACTGGACGTAGGCACGGAATTTGTTGAACTAGTATAAAATTGTGTTTGCATTCTCTCTTCCCTTATCTCATTTATTATGTTGCAATCAATTTTTTCTTTCATGTTTAAAGAACATTCTTAAATTGATTACTGCTTCTTTTGCATTCTGAGCCTATCTCTTTTAGAAGGGGGTTAAAAGTTTGTTAGTGGGAAATTGATTCACCCCTTCTTAAGATTTTTGAGGCCACATGTCCAACAAGTGATATCAGAGCAGGGTTCTTGTCTAAAGTTTAAAAGCTTCAAGAATAGGAATGGCCTCATCCAACTTTTCATTTCCTGAGGGAAAATCTATTAATAGGCCTCTTATGTTCAATGGTGAGGGTTATCATTAGTGGAAAACCCGAATGCAGATCTTTAAAGAAGCCATAGATTTAAAGATATGGGAAGCCATTGAATTTGATTCCTTTATTCCTACAATGGTAGAGAGAAATGCAACTACATAAAAAAAACTAGAGAAGAAAGAAGATGATGATGAAAGAAGAAAGAAGAAGAATCCTCCTTAGCCCCAAAAGGCTGAATGCGATCAACCTGGGCACATGAGATTCAATTGTTATGTTTTCAAAAGAAGAATGAAAAATCTGACAAGAGGAATTTCAAAGAAAAGAAAGAAAAGAAAGGATACATCACTCGGGAAGATAATGTCATAAATGCTTCAAGTGATTCAGAGAATAAAATCATAAGTCTGGGTATCATGATGAAAGACTATGAAAACGGAGAAGAGCAAAGTCTATACATTGATAGCAATTTCTCCAAACACATGGCATGCATCAAAGTTTATTCATATTTCTCCCCAAGATAAGTGGATATGTGATTTATGAAGACAACAAACAAAGGTAACATTTCTCCCAAAGAAAAGTGAATCTCAAGAAAAGTGAATATGTGATTTATGGAGACAACAAAGGCCACTTGATCAACAAGCCTAACAAGTGATATCAAATGATACCAACAGGTTACTTGTCTTTGATTACTTTTGATGCTTGTTTTCAACTTGAGCTTAGATTGTCCTTGATTATTGTGATTGAATTTGATTGATTGTGTTTGATGATTGATTGATTGTGTGTTTTTTGATTGATGTGTTTGTTTTTGCTTGACTAATATTCAATGTTTGTTAGTTTGATTGATTAATTATATTTTATATTTGATTAATTGTGTTTGATGGTTGTTCCTAATTGAGTTTTTGATTGTCTTTAAAAAATCTATTAAACTTTTCAAATTAGTTTCATATTTTAAGAAAACTACTTCAAATTTAGAAAATGAAATTTGAAATTTGAAAAGTTAAAATTTGAAATTTGAAATTTGAAATTAAAATTTGGAAGTTGGAAGTTGGAAGTAGAAGTTATTGGAAGTTGAAAGTTGAAAATGGAAGTTGGAGGTTGGAAGTTGGAAGTGGAAGTTACTAGAAGTTGGAAGTTGGAAATGGAAGTAATTGAAAGTTGAAAGTTGAAAATAGAAGTTGGAAAATGGAAGTTGGAAGGGGAAGTCACTGGAAGTTGAAGTTGCAAGTTGGAAGTTGGAATTTGAAATTTGAAATTAATTTGAAATTGATGTGTTATTGTACTTGTTTTTGCTTGATTAATATTGAATGATTGTTTTAATTTCTTTTGGTATCACTTGATTCTTATACATGGCAACAAGTGGAAACATTTTTCTCCTCTCTATTCATGATTTGTTTTTGATGTTGACAAAGGGGGAGAGAAAGATAAAAGACAAAATAGTAAGGAAAAATTAAGTTTGTTCATACATATAATTAAAATTTGAGATTCACATCTTTAGTTCAACAAAAGAAATCATGAAACAACTATGGAGGAGTTGATTAATAAAACACAATTCTCTCCCAACATAATCCCAATGTCATCACATCGGCTTGGCAGCTCCTCAACAGAATCTCATTCCTACACCCTACTGCTGTCATTCTGCTCCCACGAACAAGGTTCGCGATCATCACAGGTATCAACCACCGATACAAAATTGCAAGGGTGAGTGCATTAGAAAAAGAACCAATGCTAAATCCAAATAATCACAATTAGCAAGGAAACATAGGCAAACATCATGAGCTTACACAACATTCATTATTCAACACTCACATCCAACAATTATTCATCATCCAAATTCAACAATTACTCATCATCCATCCATGGATCCAATCAAGACTGCATAGAATGATGCATGCACCTGACCTCAACTCTCATATGCAATGCGGTACATACCGTATCCAATACCAAGGAAATAGCCTAAGCGTGTCCACACGACACCTCACTTAGGAAACCATGCAGTATTTGTCGAGGCCACCCAGTCGTGCACCGTAACCCCCCCCCCCCCGTGATCAACCTGGGCCACAAGGGAGTTCCCTACCAGGTGACACACCCTCTAGTACAAAGTACATACTGCCACAATTTATACTATTTCCCATGCCATATGAGGTATAAAACATGGGCACCATCAAGTACAATGACCATGGATGAATTAAAACTCCTAAGCATCCCCTCAGAAATGCTTAGATTCTTTAACCACTCTAGTTTCCCACACAAGGGACATCCGACAAGGTCAATGCAGCCCCCCCCCCCTATGAACATACACAACATGCATATGTCAATGCATTTTCAACATCATCAACATTCCATTTCAATGTCATTCTCAACATAAACATCATTTCATTTCAATGACGTTATCAACAACAACAACAACCTCATTTCATATTCACATAATTATCATAATTATCAACATCACCACATACCTATTAAAGTCATCAATAGCCACATCAACAATAAATATGTCGCATCCCAATCGTCAAAAACATAGCTTTTCTTAAAAAATCAGCATGCACATCAATAACAATTATATCACATCCCATTAGTTAAAAACGTTGTTTTCTATAAGGGAAAATCAGCATGAAACATCAATATCAAATGTATCGCATCCCATTAGTTAAAAACGTAGTTTTCTTGAAAGAAGATCAGCATGTAACAGGGACAGGCAGATATTCTCATAGCTAGGTTCCTTGACCCTAACTATGGTGTCGAAATGGTAAATCTTATAATAAACTCCCCTCACCTATTGTGAGCTCCCCGCCGGGTTTCTCTTTGTGTCACTTAGAGGTCTCTTTCTCGTTCACATTTGTCGGTCCAACGCAAGTCTCTATACATCAAAATGAAGGAAATTATAATGGATTTCAGAAATAAACTTGACAACGATACCCTGAGTCAAATACTCATGTCACTACATGAAAAGGCTAAGGGGTATTTCAGGTTCTACAAAAGGAGCATCATTTTGAAATTTTGTTCATGCCAATGCAACCGTGGTTCAATGAAGGTCACGAAAATAGCACCCATTTTAGAAAAGAATAACTTTTACAAAGTCTCTTTCTCTAGGGTTTTCCGAAGGAAGCGTAAAACATACAATGGTGGTTCCAAAGTCAGAAAATGATGCAAGGATACGCTTAAACTACCAAGGAACAAGATTAGAATCACGGTTACCTCGAAGAAAACCGTGAAGGTCAGATTGGGCTTCATTCTCAACCGAAACCACGAGGCAAGTTTGGAAGATTCCACTCCGATTGAAGGGTTCCTCTCGGTGTGGGGTTTCAACGGAGAACTATGGTGGTTCATGGTGGATACTGGTGGCTATGGTGATGGAGAAGAAGCTTGAGACGTTGGAAATGGTTTTGGAAGAAGGAAGGAGAAAGAAATGGTGTTTTTCCAAGGCTACACGAATCACAAAGGTTGAAACACTCAAGTGCTTCTCCTCTCGGAAAAGGAAGCGTTTCTCACACGCCAAACATCGTAACACCGATCGCAACGGTCAGATTATGGTCACCTGTCTTATGAACTTCCAGACCAAATTTTGAGAAGATCCAATGGTTAAAAGATTTAGGAGGGTGCTTTTACCGAGACAACTCAGACAGCTTCCTTCAAAAGCTTTCTCGTGAGGCTTCCTTGAGAAGCTTCCTCATGAGGCTTCTTTGTGAAGCTTCCTTGAGAGGCTTCTTTGATAATCTAGATTTTTAACTACCCACACCCCTCTAATAACTAAACTAACCTTCTTGAAAATAAAACATGGATGCAATAACACAACAAATAAAATCAAGAATCAATTATAATTACTAATAATATTTCAGGGTGTTATAGGTTGTCATCATCAAAAAGGGGGAGAATGTAAATCATGAAAATTTTGATGATGTCAAAAAGAATTTGCTTGACAAAGGGGGAGAATGTGAATCATGCATATCTTGAAGATGTCGAAAAGAAATCACTTGATTGTCATTATCAAAAAGGGGGAGAATGTGAATGTCTGAATACATGAATTTTGATGATGCCAAAGAAGAATCAAACAAGGCCGCTTCAAAGGATAAGCATTTGCTTCAACATTAATTCAAGATTGCTTCAACAAACAAAGCTTTGTTTCAAGATTCACTAAAGGTCAAGCCTTGCCTCAGAACAAAGGGTTTCAAAGTCATGCAAGGCTCTGGTAATCGATTACCAGGAAGTGTAATCGATTACCGAAAGGGAAGTGATGTGTCATCATTTTCTCCTATTTCTTAACCCTTTTTGTCACCATTTTAATTATTGATTAGCCATAATTGTCAATTTAATTATGCAGTTTTATCATTTGGGCCTACTAGACTAATTCTGTGCTTTTAATTTAATTTCAGGAGAATTGTAAGCAATTGGGCTTGAATCCGGAATTGGGCTTGGACTTGAAGAGAGCAGACAATTTTATAAAATCGTATCTTATCCCGATTTTATCTCATTTAGATATTATTTCATCCAGATTTTATCTTATCTTATCTTATCTAGATTTTATTTCATCTAGATTTTATTTTATCAAATCTTATCTTATCTTGCCCAGATTTTATTTTATTTATGGGCTTGGACTTAAAACAGATTTGTAAGCTTTAGGACTGAGAACCTATATAACATCACCAAGGTTTTAGTTTTAGGAGCTCTTTACGTTTTGGGAGAAAGAATAATTTTAGGTTTTGCAATTCCAATTTTTACTATTCACGTAGCACTAAAATTCATTTTCTGCTTCAATCTGCAATTTTGTTTTCTACTGATTAATGGAAGGCTAAGTCTCCAGCGTTGTTTTCTCTTGAGGATCAAGCACAGCTCTCTTTGAGGTTTTATTATTACTATTGAATTCTGATCAGTTTTTCCTCTTCACCAATTACTCTGTATTTGATGCTATTAATCTATGCATGCTTAGTGCTTGATTAATTTTCTCTGCACTTAATTTACGTTCATGCTTAATGATCAGTTTCGTTCATGATTAATTGGTGTATGTGTTGCTTAATCACATAATGACAGCCTTATATTAAATTTCGCTTAGTAATTTAATTTAGGGTTGGATTAAGTGGTTGAACTGATAAAGGATAAATTCTCGTAACCTAGGATAAGAGACTTCCTTGTGAATCAAGGGGAAACAACATGTTTTAATTCTGTTATTTTCTAATTAAAATTTGCTTGCTGTTTAAATTACAAAAACAAACAACCCCCCCCCCCCCCCAATTTGTTTCTGTTTTATTACTATCTATTATGAATGCTTGGTTGACCATTGCTCGTTGGGAGACGACCTAGGATCACTTCCTAGATACTGCATTTTTAATGTTTATTTGATTCGAGTACGGCCTCGATCAAATTTGGCGCCATTGCCGGGGAGCAGTGGGCCAAAGGTTCCTCACAAAATTTCAACTCATTTTGATATCGTTTGAGTATAGCTGTAGTTTTACCCCCTTATTAGGTGCTTGTTGAGAAACACATTATTTGTTGCATACAGTGCATGACTAGGGGCAATCTAGGTGATTTATAACCCTTTGATCCTGAAATAGATAGAACCTATCATATATTAGTTAGGCATAGTGTGCATCCTTGTCATTCTATGCATTTTGAGCATTCTGAGCATTCTGTTGAGGGTGATTCTGAATATTCTGATTTTGAGCATTCCACTACTAATTTTCATACTGAGAACATGGCTCAACCTCCACCTTGTGAGAGGACTCTTAGGGAGATGGCTGCACCTGATTTCACTTATGAAAGCTTGTGCATTCAATATTCTGATGAGGGTGTTCCATATGTTCTCAAGAATGGACTAATACATTTGCTGCCCAAGTTTCATGGTCTTGCAGGTGAAGATCCTCATAAGCATCTTAAGGAGTTCCATATTGCTTGTTCCACCATGAAGCCCCCTAATGTCCAAGAAGATCATATCTTTCTAAAGGCTTTTCCTCATTCTCTGGAGGGAGTGGCAAAAGATTGGCTATACTACCTTGCTCCCAGGTCTATTTTCAGCTGGGATGACCTTAAGAGGGTGTTCTTGGAGAAATTCTTCCTTGCATCTAGGACCACTGCCATCAGAAAAGACATTTCAGGCATCAGGCAACTTAGTGGAGAAAGCTTGTATGAGTACTGCGAAAGATTCAAGAAATTGTGTGCAAGCTGTCCTCACCACCAGATTTCTAAGCAACTCTTTCTTCAATATTTCTATGAGGGACTTCGCAACATGGAGAGGAGTATGATTGATGCTGCTAGTAGTAGAGCTCATGGTGATATGATCCCTGCTGAGGCTAGGAATTTGATTGAGAAGATGGCTTCCAACTCCCAACAATTCAGTGCAAGAAATGATGCTATTATTCTTAGAGGAGTCCATGAGGTGGCCACGGATTCATCTTCATCTACTGAAAATAAAAAACTTGAAGGAAAACTTGATGCCTTGGTCAACCTAGTAACTCAGCTTGCCATGAATCAGAAATCTACACCTGTTGCAAGAGTTTGTGGTCTATGTTCTTCTACAGATCACCATACGGATCTCTGTCCTTCTTTGCAACAATCTGGAGTCAATGAGCAACCTGAAGCTTATGCTGCAAACATTTATAATAGACCTCCTCAACAGAAAAACCAACTACAGTAGAATAATTATGACCTTTCAAGCAATAGATACAATCCAGGTTGGAGGAATCATCCAAATCTGAGATGGACAAGTCCTCCATAACAACAACAGCATATCCCTCCTTTTCAGAATGTTGTTGGTCCAAGCAAACCATATGTTCCTCCTCCAATACAGCAGCAGCAACAGCAGTAGTCACAACAAAGACAACAAGCAATTGAGGCTCCTCCTCAACCTTCCTTAGAAGATTTAGTGAGGCAAATGATCATCCAGAATATGCAATTTTAGCAAGAGACAAGAGCCTCCATTCAGAGTCTGAAAAATCAGATGGGGTAGATGGCTACTCAGTTGAACCAAGCTCAGTCCCAAAATTCTGACAAATTGCCTTAGCAAACTATGCAGAATCCCAAAAATGTGAGTGCCATCACCTTGAGGTCTGGCAACCAAATTCAAGTGCCTCCACCAGTAGCAGCACCTGTACCTGAACCTGTCAAGCTTCATTCTACACCTGAAAAAAAGGATGAGATAGTTGCACAAAAGAGAAAGTTTCCTAACAAAAATTTTCATGCAGGTGGACCTTCTTCTAGTAATTCTGACTTATAGCAGCCCCCTATCCCTAATTCCAAACAAAAAGATGGAAGAAGCGGAAAAGGAGATCTTGGAGACCTTCAGGAAAGTAGAGGTGAACATACCTCTGCTAGATGTCATCAAGCAGATTCCAAGATATACCAAGTTTCTAAAGGAGTTGTGCACCCATAAAAGGAAGCTCGAAGGCATTGAAAGGATTAGCATGGGCAGAAATGTGTCAGCATTGATAGGTAAATATGTTCCTCACATTCCTAAGAAATGTAAGGACCCAGGTACCTTTTGTATACCTTGCATTATTGGGAACAATAAATTTGAGAATGCCATGCTAGATCTAGGAGCATCAGTTAGTGTCATGCCTCTGTCCATTTTCAATTCTTTATCTCTTGGACCTTTGCAATCTACAGATGTGGTGATTCATTTGGCAAATAGAAGTGTTGCTTACCCCGCAGGTTTCATAGAGGATGTGCTGGTTCAGGTTGGTGAACTTATTTTTCCTGTTTATTTTTATGTTCTTAATATGGAAAAGGGATTTTCCCATGGTTCAATTCCAATTATTTTAGGCAGGCCATTCATGAAAACAGCCCGAACCAAGATAGATGTTTATGTTGGCACATTGTCTATGGAATTTGGTGATATTGTTGTTCATTTTAACATTCTTGATGCCATGAAACATCCATCTGAGGATCATTCTATTTTTCGTGCTGAGATAATTGATCAGATTGTTGATGTTTATACGTTTGATTTTGATTTTGTTCTTCATGGTAGGAAACATCCATTTTTATCTGATTTGCATACTTGTCATTCCTTATGCATTGAGTCTGAATCTAAGAGGAGAAGTTGTTGCTAGTGCTCAAGAAGCACAAGAAGGCCATTGGATGGACTTTAGCAGACATTCCTGGTATTAGCCCATCTACCTGCATGCATAGGATACTTTTAAATGATGGAGCTAAGCCAGTGAGGCAGCCACAGTGGCGACTCAACTCCGTCATTCTAGATGTGGTGAAAAAGGAAGTGACCAAGCTCTTACAAGCTGGAATCATCTACCCCATTTCTGATAGCCAGTGGGTGAGTCCAGTCCAAGTGGTTCCTAAGAAGACAGGCCTCACAGTAATTAAGAATGAAAGGGATGAGCTTATCCCCACAAGAGTGCAGAACAGCTGGCGAGTCTGGATTGATTATAGGAGGCTGAACCAAGTAACCAGAAAAGATCATTTTCCCCTGCCATTCATTGATCAATTGCTTGAGCGCTTGGTAGGTAAGTCTCATTACTGTTTTCTTGGTGGTTTTTCTAGTTATTTACAAATTCATATTGCTTCTGAGGATCAAGAAAAGACCATATTCACTTGTCCCTTTGGCACTTTTGCCTATAAGAGGATGCCATTTGGCCTATGCAACGCCCCTGGTACCTTCTAGCGGTGTATGCTTAGCATTTTTAGTGATTTTTTAAAGACTTGCATAGAGGTGTTTATGGATGATTTTACTATTTATGGTTCCTCTTTTGATGCATGTTTGGATAGTCTGGATAGAGTTCTTAATAGATGCATTGAAACTAACCTTGTGCTAAATTTTGAAAAATGTCACTTCATGGTAGAACAAGGTATAGTTTTAGGGCATATCATTTCGAATAGGGGCATAGAGGTAGATCCTGCAAAAATAGATGTTATTTCACAATTGCCTTACCCCTCTTGCGTGCGAGAGGTTCATTCTTTTCTTGGTCATGCAGGGTTTTATAGGCGCTTTATCAAGGATTTTAGCAAAGTGGCCCTTCCACTATCCAATCTGCTGCAAAAGGAGGTGGAGTTTGATTTTGATGACCGGTGCAAAGAGGCTTTTGATTGCCTCAAGCGTGCAGTGACTACCACCCCTATCATTCAAGCACCTGATTGGACAGCCCCATTTGAGCTAATGTGCAATGTATCCAATTACACATTGGGGGTTGTCCTTGCTCAAAAGATTGATAAGTTGCCTCGGGTGATCTACTACGCTTCCAGAACTTTGGATGCTGCTCAAGCAAATTACACTACCACAAAGAACGAGCTATTAGCGATAGTGTTTGCTCTTGAAAAATTTCGTTCAGATTTGCTTGGTACTCATGTTATTGTTTATACTGACCATGCAGCTCTAAAGTACCTTTTGAAGAAGGTTGAATCAAAGCCTAGATTGATCAGGTGGATGCTTTGGCTCCAAGAGTTTGATTTGGAGATTCGTGATCGGAGTGGTGCATAGAACCTCGTGGCTGACCATCTGAGTAGGATTGAGCGTGTGTCTGAGGACTCACCCATTCTCGTTGATTTTCCGGATGACCATTTGTACACTCTGTATAGTATTTCTGATTCCTTCCCCACTGCATGGTTTGCTAATATTGTGAATTATTTGGTTGCTTCTGTTTTTCCTC
>NC_016091.4:37200405-37201490 GCF_000004515.6 Glycine max
CTAAGCAATTATATTTGGGGTGACCCCTATTTTTGGAAGTTAAGCCAGTGACCAGGTTATTAGGAGATGCATTCCAGACCACGAGATTGACTTGGTCCTGCAATTCTGTCATTCTTCCGCACCAGGTGGCCATCTTGGCAAACAGAGGACAGCTCGCAAGGTGCTTGACTGCGGTTTCTATTGGCCCACCATCTTCAAGGATGCGTGGAGAATCTGTAGCACTTGTGAGCCTTGTCAGAGAGCATGTGGCTCACCTTCATGGAGACAACAAATGCCTCAACAACCCATGTTATTCTGTGAGGTGTTTGATGTCTGGGGTATAGATTTTATGGAGCCTTTCCGTGTCTCTTTTGGTTTTGTTTATATTCTCCTTGCTGTTGATTATGTTTCAAAATGGGTGGAAGCCAAACCCACCAGAACTAATGATGCTAAGCTCATTGTGGATTTTGTTAGATCTAATCTATTTTGTAGGTTTGGAGTCCCTAGAGCCATCGTTAGTGATCAAGGCACCCATTTTTGTTACAGGTCCATGTATGCCTTGCTCAAAAAGTATAGGGTCATGCACAGAATTTGCACACCTTACCACCCCCAAACTAATGGGCAGGCTGAGATTTCAAATAGGGAGATAAAAAGGATCTTGGAGAAGATTGTGCAGCCGAACAGAAAGGATTGGAGCACCAGACTAGATGATGCTCTTTGGGTGCATAGAACTGTCTACAAAGCACCCATAGGAATGTCTCCTTATCGGGTTGTCTTTGGCAAGGCATGTCATCTTCCTGTAGAGATAGAGCACAAAGCCTACTGGGCTGTAAAGACCTGCAACTTCTCTATTGATCAGGCTGGAGAGGAAAGGAAGTTGCAACTAAGTGAGCTAGATGAGATCTGGTTAGAAGCCTATGAGAATTCCAAATTCTACAAAGAGAAGACCAAGAAGTTCCATGACAGCTTGATAGCTAAGAAGGACTTCGTGGTTGGACAGAAAGTTTTATTGTATAACTCTAGGCTCGGACTCATGAGTGGTAAGTTAAGGTCAAAGTGGATTGGTCCTTTTGTGGTGACTAATGTTTTTCCTTATGGTACAGTTG
>NC_016091.4:37201590-37226263 GCF_000004515.6 Glycine max
AGAGCTTCAAGGTCATTGGACACCGGCTGAAACCATTCCTCACAAATCCCTGCTTAGTGGATGTAGTGGTGGAGGAGACCTCCTTACGTCACCCTACTTCTCTTCCGCCATGACTTAGGGAGTTTTCTTTTTTTATCTCCTTCTTTACTTTTATTGCACTTGCCAAAATTTATTGATTGTTTTAATTGTTCTTGATCTTATGATTGTGCTACATTGAGGACAATGTGTTGTTTAAGTGTGGGGGGGGGGGGGAGATTGTTCTTTAATTTCTTTAATTTTGTTGGGTTTTCTAGTTTAATTTTTTTAGGTTTTCTAGGTTAATTTTGTTATTTTGGTTCTATGTTTTGTGTACAACATTGCATGTTTCTCTTTGAATTTTAGGTTATGCACAAGTAATGGGAAATTGTTTTTGAAATAGGAGTTTCTTGGCAATTTGTGAATTGAAATCCGTGTTTTTCTGTACATGTCAAGTTAGTTTTGAAGGTTCGAATTGAAAGTGATAGATTTACCCTTGGTGAGAACTTGAGCCATCATCATCTATTTTATTCGATGTGTTTTGCCCCATTGATTGCTTGCACAATAGCCTTGGCTCGACTCTTGTTGATACTTCTTGCTTCACATGCATGTTGGGAGATGATTTAGGCAATTTGTTCTTATAAGCCTCTAGCCAAATGAGTCTACCTTGAATTAATTCCATTGATAGCCCCTTTGAGCCTATGTTCCCCTTTCTTTGTTTTGAAGCTCATTACAAGTGTGGCATCCCCAAAATAATGACTGGTTTAATAGTAATAAATTAAACAACAAAGACCATGGAAAAAAAATTCTTTTTTTTTCATTTCTTTCTCTTTTTCACAATAATTAAGTTCAGAAGGAAAATCATCACTATAGAGTCCTGAATGGCCAGTTCACAACTCTATTCGGAGTCATTTCTTTCTGATCACTCATAACCTCTAAATATTTTGCTTTTTCAAAAGGAAAGGTATGCCAGCCATTACTTTAGGTCGTCACGTGAAAATAATAAAATAAAATGCGGTCGATAAACTCTTTTGCAAATAAAGTTTGCTAATGCTTTCTTTTCAAATAACAAGATTAAGCATAAGTACATTCATCATTTAAAGTTGTCCAAAATATGGGAGTTTTGCAAAATACATAGTGTCATCCAGGGCAAAAGTATCCACTGTAGTGGCTTCAGCCACATGTATACAATCATCAAATTCCTATACAATAGGTCTACCCATACAAAACCAAAAGAGTAAACCTGACAGTCAGCACTAGATACACCCACCCTCAAAAAGTATATAAACCTAGTCTAATGAGTTGTCTACTATGATGAAGAGCCTCCGCTAGTCGCCATCTCTCTAGGGCCACTCTCCTCCGTAGAGTCTGCCTTAGATGCCGACATGACGTCCTCGGGAGAATCCACCTCAGGGAGTGGGTCCTCATCACCCTCTAGAAAGTCAAGAGCATCCACAGCAGGCTCAGGAGGTAGCTCCTCAGGGTCCTCCTCAGGGTCTTCCTCGGATGACGACACCTCGATCACTTGGACTGGCTCTACTAGACGATATGGTGTAGGCGTGGGTAGTATCCACTCCACAGTGCACTGAAGCATGCGCGCGGGTTCCTCTGGATGCACCAATGAAGTAGCCGTGAATCGAATCGTGCCCCGAAATCGGCACCTTGCATTGCCTTCGAGGGTCTCCCAAGCTCCCTCTAGGCACTCCATCTCCACTCGATCATGGATTACCTGCGCCGCCATCACGATCTACAAGAAATAAAACAAAGGGGTAGACTCTTTCACGAGAGATCTAACTACGGTAGCAACACAATGCGTCTCATAACCACTACATGCAAGTAAAAGAGGTATCTCAAGGCTTTTCATCTCTGGTAATCGATTACACCTTATTGGTAATCGATTACCAGAGGCCAAACTCGAATTACACAGCCTCAGGACATGAAACCTACAAAAATGCACTGTGTAATCGATTACACATAACTGGTAATCGATTACCAGTGGCCTGTTCCTCTATGTAATCGATTACACAGCATTGATAATCGATTACCAGAGGCCCCTTCAACATTCCAGACCCCTTCCTAAGCCTGGTAATCGATTACACCCCTTTGGTAATCGATTACCAGAAGCCCTCTTAACTTCCTGATCTCGTTTTTTAAGCCTGGTAATCGATTACACTCCCTTGGTAATCGATTACCAGAGGCCATCTTAGCTTCCTGTCTTCACTTTTAAGCCTTGTAATCGATTACCAGAGGCCATATCCCATATATCACTCAAGATTCACAGCTGGCCAGCCACCACACAAGCCCCCTTGCTTTGTGGTCTTTGTTCTTTTATCGGTTAACTGCCAGGAGCTCGCCTGTTTAGGTACATCACAGGTTCTCACTGACTGACTATGCCCGGGTTGGGTCGGTATTGGTCAAGCTTGGTTTTGGGCAATAGCACCCCACCTGACGTCCCCAAGGTCTCCTGACCCCCGCAACATATCTCCAGGTACCACTCTGTGGTCAACGAATAAAAGTAGGAAGTCTCACCCTTCCACACTTCCTCAGTTCAAGCTTGTAGGATTATGGGGTATCCATCACATGTTGTACTAGGTGGCGGTCGGGCGATGGTGCAAATCAATTCTCCACATCCACAAATCACACATAAGCCCACCATCCCCAGTTGCCTACCTTCACTGAGCTCACGTACTCCCACGTAGCCCTTATCCTCGTTCCTCTCAACGCCGGGTCCCCATCAATCTCTCCAAGCTTCCACAAAATCCAACCAAATCAACATCCCAAACATCATGAACTATCAAAACCATGGAAAACAGGGGAGAGGCAGAAAACTTTGCCCAACACAAACCAATATCACAACTTTTCTCACTTAAAGACCCCAGTAACATTTCCTTCGTTCCAATTCGTTCACCGTTGGATCGACTCGAAAAGTTTACTGGAAGTCCCTAGTGCATAAGTCTACATTTTGACCGTTGGGATCTGCTAGAAAATGTCCAGAACCCCATCTGTACTACTCTTTCCACAACCAGCAAATACACAGCATTTTCTGCACAAAGCCAAAATTCTGCTGCACATATTTGACAGCAAAATTCTGCATAAAGTGCAGATTTTCGAAACCACACTTGCCCTCATCCAATTTTTTCCCAAATTGAATCCTACAAGTCCTAAATCATGTATAAATCTTGTCTAAACCAAGTACAAGCTTCAGACCATGGCAACTCAAAATCTAGGTATCTAAAACCCCTCAATTTAGTGGATTTTCAAGGTTTGAGAAGTGAAAATGAGAATGGGGTAAATTTGGAGCAAACTCTCACCTCACACAAGTCTATAACATTAATCTAAACTTGCTCAAACTGGTTTTACACCTAAAATTCCACCGAATCAAAATTTGACTCCTCAACACCCAATTTTACCCTAGAAATGGCCCTTGTTTTCACTTTGGTCACTCATATTCCTCATTTGCACAGTCTAAGCTTTCTCTTAAGTCCTAA
The DNA here is from genome assembly GCF_000004515.6 of Glycine max. Lineage (NCBI taxonomy): Eukaryota > Viridiplantae > Streptophyta > Magnoliopsida > Fabales > Fabaceae > Glycine > Glycine max. The sequence goes on from NC_016091.4 coordinate 37,205,094, forward strand.
ATGACATTTCAAACTAGGATTAACTCACTTTAACCCCCAATTACCACTGAATCCAGATTTAGCCTTCCAACTCTCAAAGCCTCACTCTTTTTCCACTCATAACACCACATTCTCACTTTCTAACCCTAGGTTAACTCTACCCTTCATCTCTAGCAGTTTTCCATAAGCAATTTCAGCACACAAACATCACAAGCATCATCATAAAAACCCTAAAACAGAATGGGTAAGCTTGACTCACACCAAACATGACAAGTTTAACATGCTTTCATCAAATCTCTTCACAAATAACTATCATAAAGCATAAACCTAGTAAAACTACCCATCATATCTCCCAGCCCCATACCCACGAAAATCATGTGAGAAAGAAGTCTACCCAACCTGAAATTTCGAAGTCCCACACGTAGAGATGCGCTTCACGACTCCGAAAATGCCTTCCTCTCGCGATTTGGAGCAGAAATGGTGACCAAAGGTTGGAGCTTTGTTGGGCAACAATGGTGGGTGAGAAAAGAAGGAGAAAGCTACGTGAGAGAGGGGAGTGATCGAGGCCGTACCCGAATCAAATAAACATTAAAATGTAGTAACTAGGAAGTGATCCTAGGTCGTTTCCTAACGAGCAGTGACAAGCCAAATGTTCATAATATACTTGCAGTAACAGTAACAGTAACGATGGGGGGGGTTGTTTGCTTTTGTAAATTAAACAGCGAATATATGTGAATTAGAAAATATCAGAATTAAAACACGTTGCTTCTCCTTGATTCACAAGCAAGTCTCTTATCCTAGGTTACGAGAGTTTATCCTTTATCAGTTTAACCACTTAATCCAACCCTAAATTAAATTACTAAGCGAAATTCAACATAAGGCATTCATTATGTGATTAAGCATCACATACACCAATTACTCATAAACGATCATTAAGCATGAACGTAAATTAAGCGCAGAGACAATTAATCAAGCACTAAGCATGCATGAATTAAAAGCAACAAATTCAAAGTAATTAGTGAAGAGGAAAAACTAAACAGAATTTAACAGTAATAATAGAACCTCAAAGAGAACTGTGCTTGATCCTCAAGGGAAAACAACGCTGCGGACTTAGCCTTCCATTAATCAAATAGAGAATGAAATTTTATTGATAAAACTAAAAGTCTGAACTGGAATTGAAAAAAAACGAAAATAAAAGAGAAAGAGAAGAGAGACTAAAACTAAAAACGAAAAATAGAAGAGAGAGAGGAGAGAGAGAGAGAGTCTCCCGCGAGGGAGAGAGGGGGGGGGCCCTAAACTAGAACCTTGGTGCTGTTATATAGTTTTTTTCAGCCCCAAAGCTTACAAATATGTTTTAAATCCAAGCCCATAAGTAAAATCAAATCAAATCTAGATAAGATAAGATAAGATAAGATCTAGATGAAATAATATCTAGATGAGATCAAATCTAAATAATATCTAGATAAGATAAGATCTAATTTTATAGAATAAATTAGTCTGCCCTCTTCAAGTCCAAGCCCAATTCTAGATTCAAGCCCAATGCTTCATTAATTCCTGAAATTAGATTAAAAACATCAAATTAGCTGAATGGGCCCAAATAATAAAACTGCCTAATTAATTGACAATTAAGACCAATCAATAATTAAAATGGTGCAAAAAGGGTTTAGAAAATAGAAGAAAATGATGGCACATCAAAACCCCCCATACTTAGCCTTTTGCACTCCTGGGCAAAATGAAACAAAGAACAAAATCCAAGGATATCAGAGGGAGACAAACAAAAACATTCACATATTTCTCAATGAACATCAAGGAATAACATTTTGAGTGGAACAAGAAGGGCCCACCTTTTTCTCTTGATGTGACTCATGCACAGCCATAAGAAGGAAAGAAAAATCTGACTTTTGAAATGCTAAAATCCTGCCTCGGTTTGCGTGTCATTTCTCTGGTTCCAGTCCCTCGCATTTCTCTGCACCCGTCGGGGCCAGTTTTCGAAAGTAAGCAATATATATATCAAAACGCTCAGAATGAAACCCCGAGCATGGTTCAGAGGTTGGTTTTGTTAAATTTTAAGTTGCACGCAAAATGATGATTTTTAGACTAATTAATTGAGAATTTAACCTATAACCATCCAGTTATGGATTTCTCTTCCTTAATTAGCCTAACCCACGTATCTTTCCCCCAAAATACCTACTTCTACCAGGAATATATATATATATACATACACTGAATAATACTTATATATATATAGTCATTCAAAATGCACCGTTTACAAAAATTCCAGGTAGAAATTTCCAGGATGTCACAACAAGCCTTAAGTGAAAAACCATGATTTCACCCTACCCTTAAGGAATTTTGGAGCTTTGGAATTGTTTTGGGAATAAGTGTGAGGGGGGGTATGTTTCATTGGATGATATGTTTTTGTTGGCCATTCTTGATGATGTATTTTTGCCATGCTTGATGTATATACATATATTGCCTAATTATTGCTTTATTTTTCAAATGTTTTCAATTGCTACTATTCACGTTAAAAAAAAACAGAAAAAGAATGAAGTTGAATAAATGAGGTCTTGGTTTGAAGACTTGGATTGGTTTGAGGACTTGGATGATTTTGTTTTGGGTTTACTTTTTAAAGCTTAATTTGTAATTTTGGTTTTGGGGTTTAGAACTTTTTCTTACTTCCCACTTATTCCCCATTGCTCCTCTATTCCTTTGGGTTTTAGCTACTATCCCATACTTTCCTCTACCTTGTCCTTGGCCCCATTACAACCTTAAAAAGACCTTTTGATCCTCATGTGCATGTGTTTGTGATGTGGTTGTCAATTTTAGAGTCTTGCCAAGTCTATGTGGTGTTTGTTTTCATGGGTACTCTGAGAGTAAACAGTAGCCTAGACACTTGAGAGATAGAGTGCATATCTTGTGAGGCTTTATCACTTTTCATTCTTGAGCTGATTAACTATCTTGTCATGTTTGAGATGCTTGGATGATTTTCATGACGGCCTTGATTCTTTAACTCTTTATGTGTTGGATGTTACCCATTCTTTTCATTCCTTAAGATTCATTGAGAAATATGTAATTGTTTGTGTCTGTTTGTTTCTCTTTAATGTCTCTGGATTTGTCCCTTGCTTTGCTTTTTGATTTTGCCCAGGAGTTCAAAAGGCTAAGTGTGAGGGGATTTGATGTGTCATCATTTTCTCCTATTTCTTAACCCTTTTTGTCACCATTTTAATTACTGATTAGCCTTAATTGTCAATTTAATTATGCAGTTTTATCATTTGGGCCTACTGGACTAATTTTGTGTTTTTAATTTAATTTCAAAAGAATTGTAAGCAATTGGGCTTGGACTTGAAGAGAGCAGACAATTTTATCAAATCTTATCTTATTCAGATTTTATCTCATCTAGATATTATTTCATCCAGATTTTATCTTATCTTATCTTATCTAGATTTTATTTCATCTAGATTTTATTTTGTCAAATCTTATTGTTGGATCGAGTGGCCTCAGAATAATTAAGAAGGGGGGGTTGAATTAATTATTCCTAAACCTTTACTAATTAAAAATTTACTCTTCGAAGGCTTTTACTTATGTTGTTAAGAGAATAAGGAGTAGAAGAGAAACTTAATCAAAAGTAAAAGTAGAAATTAAAATGCACAGCGGAAAGTAAAAGAGTAGGGAAGAAAGAGACAAACACACAAGAGTTTTTATATTAGTTCGGCAACAAGCCGTGCCTACATCCAGTCCCCGAGCGACCTGCGGTCCTTGAGATTTCTTTCAACCTTGTAAAAATCCTTTTACAAGCAAAGATCCACAAGGGATGTACCCTCCCTTGTTCTCTTTGAACCTAGTGGATGTACCCTCCACTAGAACTGATCCACAAGAGATGTACCCTCTCTTGTTCTTAGACAAACCCAAGTAGATGTACCCTCTACTTGTACCACAAAGGATGTACCCTCCAATGTGTTAAGACAAAGATCTCAGGCTGTTAAACCTTTGATACTTTGTGAATGGGGATACAAAAGAATTCTCAGGCGGTTAGTCCTTTGAACACTTTTGTATTAGGGAATGGGAAGAATCAAAAGAATTCTCAGACTGTGTCATTTTGAATTCTTTGACAAGGGAGAAGGGAGACACAAAAGAATTCAGGCGGTTAGTCTTTTGTTCTTTTGGAAAAGGGAGAAGGGAATGAAAAAGATGAATAGCACAAGTTTTCAAGGTTTAGAAAAACCAGAAAACTTTGGAAAGCTTTTGGCAAAAGGAAGAAGAAGAAGAAGTTCAAAGAGACTCAGAAATCAATGTGGAAAACTTGCTTGTGTAAAGAATGAATTGGAAAAGATTGATTGATAGAATGAATGAATGAAAATGCAAAACAAAGCCTTGCTTTTATAGACTCTTCATGTCTGGCCAAGAGGATCATTTAGAAGAGTTATAACTTTTAGAAAAACTTAAAACCAATTTGAAAAAGTCAAAAACCTTTTGAAGAGTTACATCTTTTGATTTATTCAGAAACAATCATTGGTAATCGATTACCAAATCAGTGTAATCGATTACACAAGGCTTTTATGTGAAAGGATGTAACTCTTCACTTTTGAATTTGAATTTCAACATTCAAAGGCACTGGTAATCAATTACCAAAACATTGTAATCGATTACAGCTTTTTGAAATTAATTGGAACGTTGTAAATTCAATTTAAAAACTTTTTCAAAACAATTTTGCTACTAGTAATCGATTACAACAATCTGGTAATCGATTACCAGAGAGTAAAAACTCTTTGGTAAACATGTTTTGAGAAAAACCATGTGCTACTCAATTTTTGAGAAAACCTTTTCATACTTATCTTGATTAAGCCTTCTCTTGATTCTTGAATCTTAAGTCTTGAATCTTGATCTCTTGAATCTTGATTCTTGAAATCTTGATCTCTTGAATCTTGATTCTTGATTCTTGAAATCAACTTTCCTCTTGAATCTTGAAGTGTTCTTGATTCTATCTTGAATATCTTGAACTCATTCTTTGATTGACCTTTGAGCTTTTTGTCATCACCTTTGTCATCATCATTTGTTATCATCTTTGTTATAATCAAAACATCTTTGAATCACTCTTGATTCATCATGAAGCTTTGCTTCTACACTTATCTTATCTTGCCCAGATTTTATTTTATTTATGGGCTTGGACTTAAAACAGATTTGTAAGCTTTGGGGCTGAGAACCTATATAACAGCACCAAGGTTTTAGTTTTAGGAGCTCTTTTCATTTTGGGAGAAAGAATAATTTTAGGTTTTGCAATTCCAGTTTTTACTATTCACGTAGCAATAAAATTCGTTTTCTGCTTCAATCTGCAATTTCGTTTTATGCTTCAATCTGCAATTTCGTTTTCTACTGATTAATGGAAGGCTAAGTCTCCAGCGTTGTTTTCTCTTAAGGATCAAGCATAGCTCTCTTTGAGGTTTTATTATTACTATTGAATTCTGATCAGTTTTTCCTCTTCACCAATTAATCTGTATTTGTTGTTATTAATCTATGCATGCTTAGTGCTTGATTAATTATATTTGCGCTTAATTTACGTTCATGCTTAATGATCAGTTTCGTTCATGATTAATTGGTGTATGTGTTGCTTAATCACATAATGACAGCCTTATATTAAATTTCGCTTAGTAATTTAATTTAGGGTTGGATTAAGTGGTTGAACTGATAAAGGATAAATTCTCGTAACCTAGGATAAGAGACTTGCTTGTGAATCAAGGGGAAACAACATGTTTTAATTCTGTTATTTTCTAATTAAAATTTGCTCGCTGTTTAAATTACAAAAACAAACAGCCCCCCCCCCCCCAATTCGTTACTATTTTATTACTATCTGTTATGAATGTTTGGTTGACCATTGCTCGTTGGGAGACGACCTAGGATCACTTCCTAGATACTGAATTTTTAATGTTTATTTGATTCGGGTACGGCCTCGATCAGGAAGAATGAAAAAGAGCTGTTGAAAAGGATTTTTAATTTGAATTTTGAACATGTAATTGATTACCAGCAACGAAACTCCTGAAATTCAAATTCAAAAGTCATGACCCTTCTAATTATAACTATGTAATGATTACACAAACATTGTAATCGATTACCGGTGGAGAGTTTTCAAAAAATCTGCCAACAGTCACATCTTTTGATGGGATTTTTGAATGGCCATCAAAGGCCTATAAATAGGTGACTTGGGCACAAATTTTGAAGAGAGAGCTTTGCTGGTCCAAAATGTCTTATCCTCTCTAAAGAAAAGGAGAGAGATTCCAAGAGAACTTCATTGCCAAATGCTCTCTCAAAAGAAACTCTTGGGCAAACACTTGCAAATCCATTAAGAGTTCATCCATGGACTTCAATTGGAATATCCTTCTCTTAAAGAGAGAAAACTTCTTCTTTTTTCTTCTCATTCAAAGAGATTGATTAAGGGACTGAGGGTCTCTTAAGTTGTAAGGAATTCTTAACACAAGGGATGGGTTGTCCCTATGTGGTTCAGACTTTGTAAACGGATTTTTACAAAGGGAGTGGAAAATCTCAAGTGGGTTGCTTGAGTACTGGACGTAGGCACGGAATTTGCCGAACCAGTATAAAATTGTGTTTGCATTCTCTCTTCCCTTATCTCATTTATTGTGTTGCAATCAATTTTGTCTTTCATGTTTAAAGAACATTCTTAAATTGATTGTTGCTTCTTCTGCATTCTGATACTATCTCTTTTAGAAGGGGGTTAAAATTTTGTTGGTGGGAAATTAATTCACCCCTTCTTAACATTTCTGAGGCCACATGTCCAACAAGGGAAGTTGTTTCTGATTCATTAACATTGGAGAGCCTTGGTCCAGCTATTAATGTGTCTTATGTAAAGAAAAACTGTTGGAACCTAGATGACCTCTTAGTTACTTTCAGAGGGTCGCGCAAGGCCAAGGGGAAGAGGTCTGAGGCTCCCCCATCTTTTGAGATTCCCCCTTCCTCAGCCCTAGCACCAATTCCATCTGCCCCATCTACATCTACATCTATTCTTCCAGTTCCTCTATTTGTAGGACCTTCAAACTTTATATTTACACCACAGATGCTGCATTCCATGCTCCAGAGCATCCACAAGGGGCAGTCCATTATCATGCAGAGCCTTCAGGGCTTGGGCTTGCCATCCATCATGAGCATGTAGGAGTTTGATGCGCAAGTGGCCTGGCCAGGAGCCCAGCCTTCTCCTTTTGGAGGGGGTGGGGCCTCCGCAGCCCAGGAGCCTACTCCTGAGGAGCCAGCAGCAGCAGCAGTAGAGGGTAAGGATGAGCTCAACCATCCTGAGCCTTTTTATTTTGTTGCAGGTGTACACATGTCTCAGAAGGAGGAGACTTCTACAGACCAGATCCCAGAGCCATCCCTAGCACCCATACCTGATGATGTTGTACCATCTGCACTAGCATCTGAGTTAGAGCAGCCTATCTCTCAGGATTCACCAGCTGCTCAGGTGTTGGACCTTAATGAGCATGCATAGGAGCAACCACAGGAGCAGGACATTTAAATTTGTGCATCTTGAAAATTTTAGTTTATTTTCAGTTATTTTATGATTTATGTTCAGTCATTTTAATTTCAGTTTTTATATTTTAGTTATTTTAAATTTTAGTTATTTAAATTTCAGCACTTTGAGTTGTTTACTTGTACCAAAAGCGTGTTTGAATAGTGAATTGATTGAAAATGATATGCAGTGGATTGTTTTGCATGAAATGAGTGTTTGAGAATGATTTGAATGAGCAATTGTATGATTTGAGTGGATTGAAATGATTAGATAATTGTTTTGATCAAGCTTGTAGCCATTAGAAGAGAATGAGCATGTGATTGGAAGTATGACTGAAAATGTTAGTCAATTTGTCAGATTGATTGTGAAGGAATGCATTGATCGTATCCCGGTGAGAGTGTGATCCTTAAATTTTGAGAGAAATGACTATCATTTAGTACTTATTTTTACGTGAATCTCTGAAGTATGGACTGAATGAATGAAATTGAGGATGATGAAGGCCATGTTTGATTGTGATAGCCACTTAGCCAAAAAGCTGACCACGTGCTTGAATGAATTATCCCTTGTACCCTATTTGAGCTGAATGAATTATTGATTAATTGAACCCTAAGCCTATACAGTGTTATTCTCCTGCTACCTTGACTTAGGTTGTAAGAGAGCATCATCTACAGGAAACGTGGTTCAAAGCAAATTTGTCCCAAATTTGGGGGAGTAATTATCAAGGTAAATTTGTTCCAAATTTAAGGGAGGCACTGGGTAAGAATTGAAATGGTCAAAGTAAATAGCATACACACACTATTTCTGTATAATGTCTTTGTTTTAATGTTAAAAAAAACTATAAATACAAATGAAATTAATAAGTGTGTATGTTGCAAAATAATGAAATGAAGCTAAGTGCCTAAATAAAAGGCAAGTATGGGGTGTGAAGGAATGAAAAAGGGAAGGTTTATCTATGGAGGAATGCTCTCCTAGATCCTAAGCTTTTGAATCCTAGAAAAACCATGATTTGTTGGCAGCCTAACCCCATTACAAGCCTAAAAAGTCCTTCGGATTCATTTTGTGTGTTCATTGTTGTATGATATGAGATAAAATGCAAAGGTTGGGACTTATGTTAGTTGTTTGTGATGGAATGAGCCTAAACACTTGAGCTTGAGTGAAACAATGACTGTGAGGTTGTGGTTGATGATCCTTCCTTGATTTCTGCCATCCTTACTAGCTCATTTCAGTTGTGACTCTAATGTGTATGTTCCTATCTTTGAAAAGCTGCATGTTTGTGAAAATCAATTAATTGAAGCAATCCATGATATTCAATTCATATGGTTGAATTTCTCTGTGAAGAAAACACCATTTTTGAGTGATCATTGTAGCTTATTTCAGTTGTGACTCTAATGTGTATGTTCCTATCTTTCTTTGCTTGAGAACAAGCAAAACTGTAAATTTGGGAGAGTTTGTTAGTCATCTTATATGACTAACTTTTGTATAGAAAACATTTTCCAAAACTTGTATAGTTTCCCCAATTTATGGTTATTTTGTAGTGATTTTGTAAATAAATCTTGTTTTATGGTTAAAGCTATCTCTAGAATAATTCCATTGAATTTAATGATGAAATCTGTACAATTTCATGTGAAAAAAAGGCTAAGTCATGAAGTGCTAAAAGTGACAGTTGAGCTTATCTCATCAGTTGGGCTAAGCGCGCATCCACCGCTAAGCGCAACTTCAGGGCGCTTAGCGCGACAGAAGAATATGGCAGGCATCAATATCAAGGCCGCACGCTAAGCGCGAGATCAGTGCACTAAGCATAGCAGTTGTCTTCAGCCAGGCTCAGCGCGCGACTGGTGCTAAGCTCAAATCCACTTACTCGCGCTAAGCATGAGGGTGGCGCTAAGCGTAACGTCATGGATTCAGAGCCTATTTAAAGCCTATTTTGTGCAGAATTAGGGCAGGCATATGATTTGCACAGATGATTTGCACAAATTCTAGAGCACACCACAGTGCATTTTTCGGGAATAGAGCTCTAGAGGCAGCAAGAGGAGCAGCTTTTGCAGAGATACCTAGGTTTTGTAATCTCATTATTATTATTATTAGGGTTTTTCTATAATGGTTGGCTAAACACCCTTGTTGGGGATTTCTAATGAACAGCTGATGTAATTATTTTAATATCTAATTGATTGTGTTTCTTGTGTTCAATGCTTCTTTCAGTGCTTAAATTTTGTGTGCTTTTGGTCTAATCAACCATTTGTGTGCCTAGTTAGGTGACTTTAGCATTGGGAAATGTATTGTTGCCTTAGAACTTGAATAAAGCAAAATTGAAACTTAGTCTTACAAGAGGGATCTGCGGATTAAGTTTTGGTTTTAAGTATGTTGTTACAATAATGTTGTCTGGTCTAAGTCTAGTCCAACAAGAGGGATCTGAGGACAAAGCATAGGCTGAATTAGTCTAAACTTTTGTAAGCTATTTAAGCTAAGCCTAGTTCAACAAGAAGGATCTGAGGATGAAGCTTAGTTTAAGTTAGTTTAAACCTAGGAGGGTTGTCTAAATTGAGCCTAGTCCAACAAGAGGGATTTGAGGACGAAGCTTGGATTGATTCAGTCTAACTAGGGATCGAGGTTTAGTAACTTAGGCTACAGCATAGAACACAAAAGCATGATTGATTAGAGAAATATCTTTATATACATCAGCTGGTCTGTTAGAAAGACCCAACATCTTTACCTACTGCTGTAAATTTTACTTATTTGCATTTTTACTATTTTTAGCCTAGACTTAGTATAATTTTGTTCCAAATCATCAATTATCAATGTTTCTTTCAACAATGCCTTATTTCTGAATTTAACCCTGTCTTAGACTAGTTCCCTGAGTTCGATACTTGGATTCATCCGTTTTAATTTTAAATACTTGACGATCCGATGCGCTTTTCGGCAAACCGGATTTCCCCTTGAACATATTTGTATAAAGAAAAAATGGACCAAAAAGTAACTTCAAGGGAAATCCAACATCTATCAATTCAACACTTCATCTTAAGTTCTTTATTCTTTTTTTATGTACTTAATGTTTTTATTTGAATGGTCATCTTATAGATGAATTCAGGAATTGACTTGTGCTTTTGGCGAGCCTTGTTGAAACCCAAACATGAATGAAGTACTTAATTGGGATTATTTCTAGAGATAGAATTGTAGAAGCAAAGCTTCAAGAATTATTTTGATGATGCCAAGGAATTTCAAAGATCATTCAAGATGAATTTCAAGGATGAAGAAAGCAAGATGTCAAGCAAAGCAAAGATCTCAAGATAAGAATTAAGATAGACTCTTAGAAAAGTTTTTGAAAAGCACAAATGATTGGCCAAGTGAGTTTCTATCTTAACAAAAACTTTTCCAAGCATTTTACTCTCTGGTAATCGATTACCAGAGGTTGTAATCAATTACCAGTGGCCACAAAGCTTTCTAGAAATGTTTTCAAAGTTATTTTCAAAGTTTTCAAAGCTATAATCGATTACCAAAACTATGTAATCGATTACCAATGCTTTAAAATGGTTAAAAATGATTTTGTAACTGTGTAATCGATTACACATTATATGTAATCGATTACCAGAGATTTTGAATGTTGGACATTTGAATTTTGAATAAAAATAACTGTATAATCGATTACGCCAATGCTGTAATCGATTACCGGAGAGGATTTTCGAGAAAATCTGCCAACAGTCACAACTTTGCATTGGATTTTTGAATGGCCATCAAAGGCATTTAAATAGCTGACTTCGGCACGAATTTTCTTCAGAGTTTTCACTGTTCACAAAAGGCATAATCCTCTCAAACAAAAATCTCTTATCTTCAAAAATTCCTTGGCCAAACACTTGTGTTATTCAATAAAGAATTGAGGGCTTCATTGTAACATTTGTCTCTTTCAAGAGAGATCATTTCTTCTTCTTCTTCTTACTTCTGAAAAAGGGCTAAGAGACTGTGAGTCTCTTGTTCTAAAGCATCTGAGCATAAAGGAAAGGTTGTCCTAGTGTGTTTCAGAAGGTGTAAAGGATTTGTGAGATAGTGGAACTCCCAAGCGGGTTTCTTGGGGACTGGACGTAAGCAACAGACTTTGTTGGAGCAGTATAAAAACTATGTTTGCACTTTCTCTTCCCTTAAACTCTTTTATTTATTGTTGCTTATTGTTTCTATTAAGTAAGTTTAATTTGAATTATTATTTAGGAATTCATTTTAAAAGGAATCTTGGACTTGGGTTCAAATCAAAGTAGAATTTTTAATTGGGGAATAGTTTGTGATATCTTAATTCAACCCCTCTTCTTAAGATATCTGAGGTCACTTGTTCAACAAGAATAATCTTGGTTAAGCCTCGCTAATTCTCGACCATTAATTTTGATTGCTTATGTTGGTATGTCCAAGGGAATGGGTATCGAGCAAGTAGTTTAGAATCTGCAACCATGTGGGAGCTGGGGTAGAATACATTAGTGAATTAAATATGAACAAGAGATATGAGTAGAGAATTGTCAAGTTATAGCGGATCAAGTGAATTCCAAGTCCAAACCTAAATATTCATTCATCAAGATTGATGTCACCATCCAAGTCTAGTATTTCTATCTTTACCTAATTATCATCTTAATTTAACCAATAAATAATATCAGATAATTTAATAAATAAATTTGTATAATTAAAATAATAATATTTAATAAATAAGTTTTACATCTTGAACTTTTCATATTTTGTCATATTATCATCTCATTTCTCGCCCCCATTTTCTTTCTATTTTTCTATTTCTTTTCCATCACATAACTTATACTAATTTATTATTTTTAATATTATAATATATATATATAGCATTTTTATTTTAAAAATTAAAATAATAAGCATTTAATATTAAATAAAAATTGAATAGTAATCATAATTAAGAGACCAAAAAGTTCAATCAACAAATATAGAAATAATATATATAATTTTGTTTTATAGATCAAAGAAGTAAAATGAGTTATTAGTAAAGAAAAAGGAAGGATTTAAGAATTTCAAATCTCACATTTTAAACTTTTATTATTTTTTAAATGTTTAATTGTATTTTTAGTCATCTTATTTTTAAAAAATTGTTTATTTTATTTCTAATTGCATATAACATGTTACTTGCATTGTCAATATTTCATGTTAGTGTCACATGTATTGTTATGTCAACCGTACACATTAGCATTAGAACCATAGTCATTAAAACTGGATTGGCTCGATCAGTTGGACCGATTCGACCAAGATCCGATGCCCAAGCGATCCGATTAAGGTGTAGGACCATAAATGTAAGCAACTTGATTTGGTCAGATCGTGTTTGATGAAACTTGGATTTAGTTGGCCCAATTCAATTGAGAATGTTTTTTTTTTCTATTTCCTATAACATGTTCAATTGTGGATAGCTAATTATTGAACTAATTATTGAAGGACATATAATATGTTCTTATAATATTGTTTTTTTTATCTTGATAATAATATATAATAACTAATTATTTTTATTGATCATAATATGATGTAATATTTTTGTGTTTTATACATCTTTACATGGTCATTTAATAAATTTTGTATTTAGTCCTGAAAAATAAGAATTTTCTTAGTTATTTAATGATAATACAAACAAAATAATTTATGTTATATTAGTTGTTTAGTCCTCTAATTTATTATTTAGTTTCAATTTGGTTCTCTAATTTTTAAAATCGATTTATTTTGTTTTTGGAAAATGTGCATTTTGTGGTGGTTTAAAATCACTTAGTGGTGATTTTGAAGAGTCGCAAAGTGTGATTTCATACAATTTAGACTAAAGGATCAAATTGAATCGATTTAAAAAATTAGAGTGAAAATATGAATTTAATTTTAGAGTATTAAAATATGAATTGATTACATTTTGTTAGGTATGTTATATATTTGGCTTAAATGCAATTTCGGTCCTCGTATTTTGTTATTTCGTAATTTTAGTCCCTATATTTTAAAATTTCTACATTTGATCCTCATATTTTAAAAAATCCATGATTTTTTAGTCCTCCAATTTCAAAATAGAGACATTTAGTCTTTTTATTTTAAAAATTTTACGATTTTAGTCCTTCTATTTTAGAAAATTCATAATTTTAGTCAAATGTTCAATTTTGTTTGTTTTATATTTTTTTCTTTTGGTTCTATTAAACCCTAAACTTAATATATTCATTTAAGGTACTATTAAAAAATGATTTAATTAATTACAAATTAAGAAATAAAAGAGATAAAACATATACAAAATTATATATTAAACTAAAATTATAGATTTTCTTAAATACGACGACCTAAATTATGGATTTTCTATTATATAGGATCAAAATTATAAATTTTTTAAAATAAGAAGACCAAATATCTTAATTTTAAAATAAAAGGATCAAAATTATTAATTAGCTTTGTCATGTTATTAATTCAACCGGATTGGCCAAATTGGTCCGACTGGAACCGGAACAGCAGCCGATTCGGTTCTGTTATTTATTCGGTTATACCATTTATCCAATCTGACATCAACAAATCGGTCTGAAAATCGGGTTAATCAGTATGAACCGCAACGAATGGACCGGATTTTCTACTTTTTCATGTTGTTTGACATGCGCGGTTCCATGCGGCTCAAACTCCAGCAGCACGCGTCTCCATGGTCTACTTTGCCATCACGTGTCTCTGTACTCTCTCTCTCTACTGCTGCCAGCAAAGAAACACGTGACTCCATGCCTAGCATTCTATCACGTGCAACACAACACTACTTGTAGTAGTAGTAGTAGAATAAAATCAAAATGTTAAAGACAAAATGTTACAAATGTTGGGGGTTGAAGGCAAAAATACCAAATAGGGTCCTTTTTACAAATTTATTACCAAAATGGGTCTGTTTTATAGTTATTTACCAAGGGGGTCTCTTTTTTTACTACAACGCGTTACTCCTGAAGGCGCTTTCCACAAAAACTTGACACGTGGCGTGACGTGACAAGTTGACAGGGGAGGTGGGGCAGGGGGGAAGTGGTGGCCTGCCAGGCGCGAACACTAGTGGTAGGCAGCCAAGCACTTCCTTCTTCCCTATAAAATCCCTCTTCCTGCGTTTCATCTTCACTACGAAATGTTGAAGTGAAATTGTTGAAGTGAGCTCAGTTGAATCTGACTTGTTGCTGTTATATGTATCATTGTTGAAGCGCTTTATACCGGTTAGAAATTTTGCTCAAAACTAGTAAATATTTTTTATCTTCGATATATTATAGCATTATTTAATATTTATTTTGTTGATGGTAAAAATGATTATATTTTGTAGGTGCATAAACAAATTGACACGGACTATAAATTGAAATAGTAATTTTGTTTATATTTTTTGTGTGATAAATAGTAATTTTGTTGTAACTTAATAATATAATTTTTTGTTATAATTATGTTATATTTGTTTGTTGATGACAATAATTATTTATTGTAGTAGTTTTTATGTCGAGCACATTATTATTATTATTAGTTAAGCTCGTAATTATTGATGTTGTTGGTATATCTTTTTAATAACCAAAATTTACATAGACGTTAAAAATAAATGTCGATTGTTTTGCATCATGAGTGTGCGAAGTAGGAAATTGTTGTGACAGTAATTTAATTTATTTTGAGTAATTTGTTGATGTTAATTTATTTTAGGTTAATAATTTATGTTATGTTAATATATTTTTTATATTATTGTTTGTTGACGACATTAATTATTTATTGTAGGTATATTTTTGAAAAATGAGTTCAATTATTACACTCGTCTATTTAAATGGTAAGATGTACGAAACTGATGATGGTATCACATTTGAAGGCCCTAAAAAAGCTATTCAAATAAAGTGTGGCATTAGTTTTGAGAGTTTAAAAAAAAAAGATACACGACAAGGTAAAATTACAAAAACATGAAAGTATATCTACTATCACTTGTAGATTTTTAGTTGCAGGTAAATATATTGCACTACAAATTTGTGACGATGAAGATGTTGAAACAATGATTTTTAGTTTTGAACAACAACAAGAAATGTCTGTCATAGAATTATGTGTTGAAGTTGATTTTGCAGGTGCTTCTGCAATTAATTTCACAAATTCATTGTTATCATGCGGAAATAATATGTCTCACAATGAATTGGGTAGTGCAAGAGTTGAAACAAATTCAGAAGAAGATTTTGATGATGATGATTATTTAATATCTAATTCATATGTTGAGGACTCATTAGATGAGGATGAGAATATTGATGAAATATCTGACACAGATAATGAAGCTGCCTGTTTGATCGAACCACTTACAGTTGTGCAATCGGGAGAAGGTATATTTATTGTTATATATAAATAAATATTATAATATTTAAATAATTCGCTTCCCTTGAATTATAAATTTTTGGTATATTATTTTTGTAGGTGGAAGTCAGACTCCATTCTAGGATTCTGCTTCTCACTATAGTAATATTAATTGTAGTCATCCTAACCAAGAAGAAATTTGCGGTTTAGATATGGGATCAAATTTTAATATGGGTCAAGAATTATATGTTGGTATGGAATTTGATACCAAAAGCGCAGTAAAATATGTATTACAACAATATGTAATGAAAGTGCATCAAAGTTTCAAAGTTGTTGAATCTAAATCGCAGAAATATGTCGTCTATTGTGGAAATAGAAGCGATGACATCTCATGCCCTTTTTATATGAGGGCAATTTTATCTAAAAAAACTGATACATGGAAAGTTACGCAATGGGGAGGACCACACAGTTGCTTGAATATGAGTATAACTCAAGACCATGATAAATTGGATTCTGATTTGATTGCCACTTGTGTACTAGGTATGATTATAAATTTTCATTCTTATTTATCCTTTTTTTGTGTTTGTTGGTGTACAATAATTTTTCGTACTTATTTTTACAGGGATGATCAAAGAAGATCCGTCACTCAAGATTTCTTTGATTCAAGAGAGGATCAATGGAATGTTTAATTACAACATTTCTTGCAGGAAAGCATGGAAGGCAAAGCAAAAGGCAATAACAATTGAATATGGTGACTGGGATGAGTCTTATGCCGCTCTTTCGTCATGGCTGAAACACATGCAAAATCATTCGTCATGATCGTATTCTCAAATTTGTGATGATGATTTTGTTGTTGGCAATACTGTCAGTCGTGAACACCGATAGTTCCATTGAGTCTTTTGGACCTTCGGTCAATGCAAAAAGGCTTTTAAATATTGCAAACCAATCATACAAGTTGATGGTACATTCATGTACGGGAAGTATCGCGGGACGCTGTTAATTGCAACAACACAAGATGGAAATAGTCATGTTCTTTCGCTTGCATTCGTTGTGATTGAGGGAGAAACATTAACAGCGTGGTCATGGTTTTCGGCACACTTGCATGAACATGAAACAAATAAAGATGGTATATGTCTCATTTCTGATCGTCATGCAAGTATAAAGTCAGTTGTTGCGAATGAAGCACTTGGGTGGCAACCTCCTCATGCGTATCATGTGTATTGCGTGTGCCACATTGCAAGCAATTTTAATCACAAGTTTAAGAATGGGAAACAAAAAGAAATGTTAAAAAAATTAGGTAACATTTCTTATCTAACATATATTATTTCATATATAACATGTTTTTTTTATGCAAATTTGACTAATGTGGATAATTTATTATGTGCAGGATACACCCCGTGTAAGCATATTTTTTATAGAAATTTTTGATAAATTTAGTGAGCTGAGTCCCCCAGTAAAAGCATGGATTGGGAAGATCTCAAAAGAAAAATGGACAATGGCATATGACAAAGAAGGTCGTAGATACAGTCATATGACAACCAATATATCGGAATGTGTAAATAAAGTTTTTAAGGGATGTCGCAATGTACCAATAACTGCCCTTGTGAAGTCAACATACAATATGTGTCGAAAGTATTTTGTTGATCGCGGTCGTCATGCACAAAGGGAAATACGCGATGGTCAAATATATTACTCACACGTCATGAAAAAACTTTGGGAAAATCAAGAAAAGGCTTGTTCTCACATTGTTCGGATATATGATATTCAGAGAACAATATTTGAGGTTGAGGAGGCTTTCGACCCTATGACTGAACGAGGTGGACATAAATGGGCAGTTAACTTGAATGAGCGCTACTGTCAATGTGGACAATTTACTACTTACCACTATTCATGCTCTCATATCATTGTTGTGTGTGGTACTGTTAGCATCAACTTCTATCAATATATAGATGTTGTGTACACAAATGACTACATATTACGTGCTTACTCCGCACAATGGTGGCCTCTTGGGAATGACGATGCGATTGTCCCATCTGATGAGCCGTGGACACTTGTGCCTGATCCAAGTTTTATTCGTGACAAAAAAGGAAGGCCAAGATCAACACGGTTAAGAAAGGAAATGGATTGGATGGAGCCATCGCAAAGTCGATACAAGTGTGGGAGATGTGGGACAGTAGGACACAACCAGCGTAATTGTCCATTGCAATCTCAACAAGGCAGTTGTTGATGTCATGTATTAGATCATCTGATAAAGAAATGTTTACTTCACTTTTGTTATTCTTAAAGACATTTATGTGTCAGTGACATTATCGTTATTTATTTTAAAAGCATTGCACAATAAGATTGAAACGTTAAAGTGACAATAATATAAAAATAACATGGAAACAACCATACAAAGTACATGACAATGTTAAAACATGGAAACAAACAATACATAGTACATGAAAATGTTAAAACATGCAAATAAAATGTAAACCCATTATTAATCAATCATCACTATGTCTGTGATGTCGCGACGAAGTCCCACATGGCCGGTCCCAATTCCTAACTGCCCTATCAGGATTTCTTCTTCTACACTTTGCCCTTTCATCCACTTCGTCAGCCTTGGCAGAGAAATCATGACGTAAATCGACCCCTAATAAGTCATCCATGTCGGGTATATTTCCAGGTACCTTCCACGGACCACCAAGTGGGGCATTTGGGGTCGATAGTTCATTATTTTGGGTAAATGAAAGAGTTCCCCCTAAAGGAGGAGAGGACCCAAATATGCCTGTCATACTGTACCCTGGTTGAAAATCATGTGGGTATGAATACATCGGTGCCATATGCGATGGTTCTTGGGTGAATGTTGGCGGTGTGTAATACATTCCATGTTGTCGTTCTGGCATCGAAGGCAAACTATACGGTGCTGCATCAACAGTTTGCCGATGTCGCGCTAAGCCTCGAGTCTCCACACTTCGCTGTAGTATATTAAACTGTTGATGTTCAAGTTGTGGCTGAGAAGGGGGAGCATCTTCATGTGCCTCAAGTATCCTATCCTCTTCGTCAAACAAAAGAGTGATCTTCTCGATACATGGCAGCAAATCTTCAAAAGTACAAACCCTTCTCCCAACAGGCGATACCATAAAATGTAGTGTTTCGGCGATTTCACCCTGCATATAAAATAATGGAATAGTAATTAAAATAATCTTTAATAAGCGCAACATTCTTTTCTAAATTATAATGAATAATGCATACCAATAGTCCTCTTCTTGCATGTTTTGGGTCGACATAAACTTTTGTTTTATGCCTGTACCACCTCATATATTCAGAGTTCAGACTAAGGGTCCCTATTTGTGGCAGCGTTTGCTCTACTCTCCTTTCATAGCGACTATTCCATTCATTAAGCGCGGGTTGCATTAGTCGCATCCAATTTCTTCCTTATTTTCCCTTTAATGTCAAGTCATGTATGTTGTTGGGTTGCATTACTAGGCCCGTAATAGGTTGTTGTATTCCAAACTGTCGCATGACTCGATCCAACTGATGTCATTCCACTTTTTGAAAACAAAAAAGTGGTATGATACATGTCCATAATACAGACCCGATAAAACAAACTTGGCTCAAATTCATTTCCACATGTCCAGAATAAGGAACCCAAGCAAACTGCATATAAAAGTTAAATTTAATAAATTAATTAACAATTACAACATCATTTAATAAATAAACGTCAAAATTGTTACATCGTCGTGTTTCATGACATCTAATTTACGACGAAGCTCAAGTAAATTGTCATTGCCTATGTGATGAAATTCACCTCCCAACCATCTTCACAAAAAAGTAAATAACAAAATAAAATGTTACATAGAATAATGATTAACATCAACCAAGCATATTCATTAATAATCAATTCAAAATAGTAAAGGAAAGTATACCTGTAGGCAAGTGGTGCGATTTGTTGTTGTGGAGGAATAAACGGCGGGACTAACGTTGGGCATCGTTCCCATGCCCATAATTGAATCAAGAGAGTGAAACCGCCTATTGATTTAACATTATAGTCTGTTGCGATGCACATCTCTCTATAAAGGTTATCCAAAAGAGCAGCTCCCCATGCATAAGTGCTGCACTCTCTAAGGTCTCTCAAAAATTGCAAATATCTCATTGGCACCCTTTTACTGCTTTTGTCAACAAACATCACCCCTCCTATGAATCTTAAGATCCAAGCACGAGCAAATCTTTCAAGCCCTTGTTGGTTGCCTGAAAAATCATGAATATTTTGCAAATTGAGAAGCCAACCAACTCAATAAAAGTGAGTTCCCATCAACTACATTTTCGTCAGGCATGACACCCAATAATTCATGACACAACTCAAACCAGTCAATATTTGTATTGTTAGTTAAAGGTCTTCCAACCACAGAAATACCAAGTAGCACAGAAACATCTTGAAGTGTAATAGTTGCCTCCCCACACTTCAAATGAAATGTATGTGTTTCTGGCCTCCACCTTTCAATAAAAGCATTAACTAATACTCCATTTACTTTCAACTGCGCCAATTTCATTATCGGGTACAAATCCGAAACTTGTAATAGAGGAATAATTTCATCGGGCGATGCTTCTCTATGATTGTACAGTGGTGTAGCTCGTCGGATTTTTAACATCCTACATTAGCACTATTCCAAATATGTTGTGATATATGATTTTTTTTGCATCCACAATAAATCATCCTCTAATGGTCCAGATGTCACATCATAATGATTAGAAGATGACGAATTTGTCATATTAAAATCCCTGTATAGAAAGAAAAAAAAAATAATCACACATATCATAAATAATAAATAAAAAAATAACGATATATTTAAATACATTTTACTAATGATTTTAATATAACAAAAACGATATTCATAAATACTCAAATAATTAAAAACATTAACACCATTAAATGTATATAAAAAAACACATAAATTCAAGTCATCCATATAAATAAATATTAACAATAATAATTTCATTAAATGCGACAATAAAAATATATCCAATATATTTTTTAAAAATACTAATATAATAAAACAAAAACTATAAAAATCACTAATAAAAAATTATAATAATATTATCATTAAAAATATTAAAAAACTATAGACACAAATCATACATATTAAAAAATTATTTTAACATTAACCACAATATTAACTATTTAAATGACAAATCATAAATAACATAAATCATAATTAATATCATTAAATATTAACAAAAATAATAATATAATATTTAAATGAAAAATGATAAATAACAATATTATTATCTATAATTATCTTCAACAACAATTAACAATATTATATTATTATAAAATACAAAATAAATCTAACACACTATAAAAGTAACAACAATTACCTCTACAAACAAATCCACTAAAAAAATAAAAGTAAAATTCTTAGTACATATC